>NC_081557.1:250416765-250417314 GCF_022355385.1 Mustela nigripes | reverse complement strand
ATATATATATATATATATATATATATATATATATATATATATATATATATATATATATATATATATATATATATATGACTTTATATTTCCCAAAACTTATGAGAAATAGTCTTTGCATCTGGTCAACATTAAAATGGGATGTGCTTAAAAATGATTGAGTAGGAACACCTGGGTGGCTCAGTCAGACTTCTGACTCTGCGTCAGGTTATGCTCTCAGGGTTCTGGGATCAAGCCCTGTGTGGGGCTCTGGGCTCAGCCAAGAGTCTGCTTGTCCCTCTCCCTCTGTCCCTACCTCCATTCTTTCTCTCTCAAACAAATAAATAAAATCTTCTAAAAAATAAAAATAAATGAGGAATATGTCTTCTTGCTCCAATCCTTATGCCTATTTAACAGCATCACAAAGCACCTACCAATTCAGAACAATAACTTGAGACTCATCCTTGTGTTTTTGTTCATCACCACCTCCCCCTCCCATACTGAAGCAATAACCAAAGTCTAAAACACTTTCTCAGAGACTCTATTTTTTTTTTTTTTTTTTTTTTTTTTTTT
>NC_081557.1:250407627-250416665 GCF_022355385.1 Mustela nigripes | reverse complement strand
TTTTTTTTTTTTTTTTTTAGGATTTTACTTATTTATTTGACAGAGATGACAAGTAGGCAGAGAGAGAGGAGGAAGCAGGCTCCCTGCAGAGCAGAGAACCTGATGCAGGGCTCCATCCCAGGACTCTGGGATCAAGACCTGAGCCGAAGGCAGAGGCTGTAACCCACTGAGCCCCCCAGGCACCTCTCTCAGAGACTCTCTATTGTTCTGCAGGTCTGCCCCGTCAAGTTCTCTGTGAACAGTTACCTAAACCAGTGAAGAGACAAACTGATTTCATGTTAGCAACATTGTTTTTCTATTTCAAATGGATGCAACAACACAGTACCACCTGAGTTATTTTACTAAATATTATAGCACTTCACATTTTAAAAAATATGTATATAAATTGTATTTAACATAATTTAATATAATATCAAAATCCCTTAGTAATGAATGAAGCACACTTCATGGTCTGGTTAAATTCTACCTTTTCCATAGCTCTTTACTTCTTTACTCCCTATCCATCTGAGCAAATTTTTTCTATTTTCAAATTTGTGTTTGTCATGCTTTTATAATAATCATATGTTGACATTTATTATGTTGTAGACACCACTCTAAGCACTTTAAATTCTTTAACCAATTTTCATCCTTTCAACAACTCCTTGATGTTGAGGAAAAAATTATTTTTCTAATTTTAGTACATTTGCCAACTATATTATGGAGGAGTTAAATAATTTGCCTAAGACACACAGCAAAAAAAGCTTCGAATGAGAGTCTGTACCTAGGAGGCTGCTTCCAGAGTCCATTACCTTAACTACTTTACTAACATTTACCATACTGACATTGTTTAGGTCGTATTCTTTGCATCCAGTATTTTTTTTTTTTACTCCCCTTCCCCATTACCATAAGGTTTCTTTGTCTCTCTGGCAAAATTCTTCCCATTCTTTAAAACCTGTTCGAATTACATTTTTCTTTTCCAACCTAGTCTTTTCGCCCACAAGAAAATATAATTTCTCTATTATAGCTTATACAATAACATATCCTGATATAACAACAATATTACAAATAGTCCACTCTATTGTTTAACCACATATTCAAACTTTTGTTTGAGAGCACAAGGCCATAATAAATACAACATTGCGCCATATCCTATCTAGTGTGTACGTATTTCTTCTCATCTACTGACATGATTCTTGAGAATAAATGTTCTATTTTACTTATTATTATCTTCTTTAGACCTAATGTGGTGGATTCTAAAAATTTAATAACAAATTAGAATTAAACTGAGTACTCTATCCTTATTCTTCAGTGTAAATAAGGAACTATTCATCTTTATAATTCAAAGGGGAAAAATGAAATATATTACCATCTATGAAGTGGTATGAGAGAAATATTGTAAGACTCAGCAAATAGAATGGTGATAAAATGGTACCTATGTTTGTCAATATCAGAGAAAAGTTACTTTTAAAAGGTGATATTTAATTTACATTAGCCTTTGAGATATAGTATATTGATTACAATTCTTATAATAATTTTGACCTAACACATTCTCATCACCAAAATTTATTGACTAATAAAAGTGGTAGAACTTTGATCTCCCTACCTTATGCATATGGTAGAAATGAATGAATAGGCTTATTTCATTATGAAAACATAGCCTGAATCTAGTACACTAATTTATACTAAATTATTTGGATGTTCCTTGATTTGGGGATTTTATTTTTTTTAAGGTTTTATTTATTTATTTGACAGAGAGAGAGAGAGAGAGAGAGAGAGATTAAGCATGAGCAGGGGGAGCCAGAGAGAGAAGCAGACTCCCCGCCGAGCAGGGATCCCCTTGCTGGGCTTGATCCCAGGGCCCTGAGATCATGACCTAAGCCAAAGGCAGCCTCCTAACTGAAGGAGCCATCCAGGCACCACATTTGGGGATTTCCTATCTATAATCTGTGAATTAAAAAAATAATAATAATAATTTCAGTGTTTTGCATGTCAACAAACTCATCCATGAACGCCAGAGCTACACAAAATTGCAATTCGTTCAAACATGGTAAAGGCCAGCACACATTTTTAAATTTTAAAACTTTAAACGCTTTAAAGAACATGAAGCGTCACACTTCTGTAAAGACATGCAATTTCTCAAAGTAGTCCATCAAATATTGGAATTTAAAGGTGCTTGGGAAATTTCATTTAAGTAATGGATATATTACAATTACCACACTAGTTTAATATTCAGGGCCCTACACAAATTTTGAAGTAGAGAAATTTTCTTGGCCATCACCATCTTCAACTTTTGTAACTTTCTATTATGAAAGGATGTGATAAATAATATTTGTTTGTAGTGACATTCTTTTCAGAAATTTTAATAAGATGGCCTTGTAGTTCCCTAAATCTTTAGTACGTAAAGATAAATGGTGGTTTCTGATAGCAACAGGCGAGGATATTTTGGAAAGAAATCACACTCAATATCTCTCAAAATATACCACATAAATGGCTAATTGTCAGCTGTTCAACAAAACCCATGTTCTCTTTTTCTGTAAGATACTTCTTTTCTCTCCTTTAGTTGTTTGTGGCCACATGACAGACTCTGAGGTAATGGAATGAGAAAGAATGTAATAAGCATCAACTGTAGATCTGATACATAAAAACTTTTGTGTTTTTCTGTACTCACTGCCACTTCTAGCTGACCTTGAAAACCATGTACTAAGGAAGGGAGATCTTCCATTAGCCTAGATCCCTTTTAAAAGATGTGGAGAAAAAATACCTGCCAAACTGATTTGTCTCCAGTTATTGCATATCTTCCTTGCCTTAGATGTCCCTGATAATACACACTATAGTCTTTATATTTTCAAGTGTTTATTGTTTATCTTATGAGAAAATGGGCTAATGCTAAAAATTTTATGCAAAAATATGCAGAGACCTCATTTTGACAGCCTCTACAGCTTGGGTCTTCATGTTTTATTGGATTGTATAGAGGAGGTGAGTCTAATTTTTACACACTTGCCTTCAGTGCTTGTTTTACCTGCTCATTTGATACGCATATCATCATAGATACATGTTTTGGGAATGGCTTTTGGTTTCCAAGAGCTGAGTATTTGAAGCCTTGTCCTCCTCTCTCTACTTAGATGTACCTCATTCCCATTCTTAATTTCTAAAATCGAGTCCTTCTTAGAGTATACTATAACCATAGCTGAAAATAAAGACTTTATAGAAATTTAAAACAAGTCACCTTAAACCAATCACACTCTCAGAGTAATAATCACCACAGAATCAAAAGAATTTCCCTAATTTTAGTGTTTTGTCACCTTTTCACATTATGATGGCATTGTTTGGAGGAAATGCCTCCTAAACTTCCAATTACAAATTTTCTAGGGGTAATTCTCAAGTCCCCTCTACCATTTAAACTTGGTATGTGATCTAAGCAGGACTTGGCTTTCACCTCAGAAGCAAAGTTTGGGCATTTTATCAATTACATCTTACCACAGTGGTGCAACACAACTGTTAGGTTAGTCACCTTCATACTGATAAGTTATCATATCTTTGTGTGGCAGTTGAGGACAATAAATGAAGATTCATGTGCCTCCGTTGACCTAAGTACTATATACATACCTAACTGTCCAATAAGGTCTTTGACAATAATCACATGCTACCTTACATGTTAATAATAAAAACCAATATGTATTGATTGCTTAAAATGTGCCAGTTATATGCTAAGCATATCATGAAGTATCTTCTTTAATACTTGTAACAACCCTATTGGTTGTAGACTATAATTATCCCAACTTATAGGGTAGTAATCTTTCCAATAAGCAGATCTAGACAGAGCTATGTTCTAGTCCTGGATAGTGTGATCTCACATGAACTTTTTCCTATGGCATTATACCAGGGTATGTTTTCACAACATGCTGCAGAATTACATAGACCATGAATTTTATACAACAAAAATGGGCAAACAGCATGAAAAACATTTTGCAGAGTAGGCAATGTGTAGATATTAAATAATTAAATGCATGTCCAACCTTACTAATGATTATAGAAATACATAACACTGCCGCAATTATTTGCATTGCTAAAATAAGAAGAAATCAGATCATGCTAAGATCAACATCAACATATATTCTTTTTTATTACTCAAAGTAGAAACTAATGTCTTTTAAAAAGATAGTTGATAACAGCATTCAAGATGCTTGTTACTTCTTCTAATCTAGAGAGAGGCCAAGGGATGGGATAAGTGTAGAACACTAAGTCAGTATAAGTTCATGTTAATGTCAATACGATATCCTCTAGTAGGTGGGCAAGACAGGATATTAACAGGTGTTTTTTATATTATTAAAAATAAAGAATTTATTTTAAAGCAGAAATGAAAAAGCACATGAGAACCTGTTAGAGGAAAAAGAAAAAAAAAATTAAAAAGACTTCTTTGATTCTGCAAAGAAAATGAGAGACCAACAAAGTAAGAAATGGAATAAGAGATCTATATTTCATGGAAACACCAATTTAAAAATCATGCAATAAATAGGATTTGGATAGACTGTGCATTTTAGTATGGGAGGGACAGTGCTAATAGTTCGGTATGCAATGACACCCAGACCCAGGATGAGAGATCTCATTTAATAATGCTCTCTCTCCATGCCCCAGACTTAGCACACACCATATGGCCCAGCCCCCAGTAACTTCAGTCCCATTTTCTCACATAAAGTCAAAATAGGACTTAATCATTTTACATCTGCACTTTGTCCTGAGGCTTTTCTACTGAAATTGGGTGAATCTCTCTGTGTGTATTAATGATTAAGAGTGCAGTTCCTGGGGTCAGATTGCCTCTGTTGAAATCCCAGGTCTACCATTTACTAGTGACCTAGTAAAACAGGGAAGATAAATGTTACTACTTTGTAATTTATTGTGAGAATTCATGAATTCGTGTCAAAATCTATAAAATGTTTTTTGAACATCATTTCAAACACAGCAAGTTTAACACTCATTAATTATAGTAATTTTAATTTTTTCATTATATATACACACACATCTCAAAATAGTAGTTGACGCAAGCTTTACATTTTTATTCTAATTTAATTTACTGAATTACATATATAAAATTTTTAAATGTGATTTACTGCAATCCTTGGGATTTATTTAGTAGATAATTAGCAGGTTTTATCCAGTTGTGAGAAACAAAAAGGAAAGTCATAAATTTTTTCCTTAAAGTTTTCAACTTGGGAAATTTAGATTTTTGCCATTTAGATTTAGTGTTATTAATTTAAAATACTATTTACCTATTTACCTTATGGTCTTTTAATGATTGCCTTAGTTAAATTTATGAGCATAGTGGACTTTTTCCTACTATATAAACAGCCATATATTTTTGTTGTAGAAACAATGTAAAAGAAACAAATTTAAAATAATATTAGCTTTGCTAATTTAACATAGTATCTACACTACTCACCTTCTTTCTTTATTTTATAAATATAAGCTGATAAATCGTAATACTTTTTCACAAACATAATGACTTTCTTGGAGAGTATAAACATGAGGTACATAGAAATGTAAATTTAATACTTAGGTCCATGCGTGTAATGATAATGTCAATTTTTTAGGTAATACTTAAAAAGATATTCAGATACTACCAAGTATCTCTAAATTTATTATTTTTGAGCTTATTTTATTTATACTATGGGCAAAAATTCATTATTTATGGTTTGAAACTGTCACATTTTCTCAGAATTGTCTTCAGAATTTATGATAAAAATAAGGCCTGAGAATGAGCACAGTAAAATTACATTGAGCTCCTTAGAGGTATATAAACCAAAAATAAATGCCATGAAAGTGCATAGTGTCCTAGAATACTCTCAGACTAATGATAATCTGTACATATGATACAGATTTGTGGAAATCTTTCAAAGACTTCTAGAGAAGATACTTTAATATTCTGAGTACTTATCTATCTACATACATAATACAATTAATATGCAAATAACAAAAATAATATACAAATAAATATATATCAATTTATTATATCACTTATTAAAATTTATTAGAAGACCTATTTTTTTTCTTTATTGTTTTAGGCTATCTTAATCTTGCAGTTTTTATTTGTTTTGCCAGAGCAAAAGTTAAATTTAGCACACTTAAGGATTGTTGTCTTTCCTATATGTATTCCATTAATATAGGCTTTTTGTACACAAGCTCATGTGAATGTATCCTTAAAATATTACACAGCACTTATTTGTTAGCTATCAATTAATATGAAGCATCAGTATTCCTGAATATATATATATATATTCCCTCCCCCAAAAGAAGACATAGGTGGCCAATAAGCACATGAAAAGACGCTCAAAATCACTAACCATCAGGAAATGCAAATCAAAGCCACAATGGCTATCACCTCACAACTGTTAGAATAGTTATCAGCCAAAACCCAAAATATAAAAGTATCAGTGAAGATGTATAGCGCTATTGGTGGGAATATAAATTGCTGCAGCTACTATCGAAAATGGTATGGGAATTCCTCAAAAAATTAAAATAGAACTACCATACAATCCAGGAATTCTATTTCCAGGTATTTATCCAAAGAAAACAAAAACACTAATTTGAAAAGACCTGTGCAACACAGCATGATTTACAATAGCTAAAATATGAAAGCAACTTAAATGTCCATTAATATATTAATGGATAAAGATATAATATACAATGGGGATGCCTGGATGGGGTCAGTCAGTTAAGCATCTGTCTTTGCCTCAGGCCATGAACTCAGCATCCTGGATGGATCCCTGTGTTGGGCTCTCTGCTCAGCAGGGTGTCTGCTTGTCTTTCTGCCCCTCCCTCCTGCTTGTACCCTCTCTCTCTCATATATATATATATATATATTTAAAGATGTAGTGTATACATACAATGACACATTTCTCAGCCATAAAGAAGAATGAAATCTTTCCATTCTCAAAAACATGGATGGACCAAGAGAGCATTATATTAAGTGACATAAATCAGGCAAAGAAAAACAAATAACAACTGTATTTATTTAATTTATTTATTGTATGTATTTTATTTAAGTAAATTATGTTTTATTTTTTATTTATAAATAAACTAAAAAATAAATTTTGTATTTAATTTATTTATTTTTTGTATGTATTTTATTTGTGACATAAATCAACAGAGAAAAACAAATCCCAACCACTTATACATGGAATCTAAAAAACAAACAAACAAACAAACAAACAGAAACAAACAAACAGACTCATAGATATAAAAAACAAACTCATGGTTGCCAAACCAGAGGGGGGCAGAATAGATGATAGAGGTGAAAGAGATTAAGAGGTACAATACTCCAGTTATAAAATAAATAAGACATGGGGGTGAAAGGTATAGCATAGGGAACATAGTTAGTATTGTAACAACCCTGTATGGTAACAGATGGTAAGCAGGCTAGCTATGGTGACCAATTCATAATGTATAGGAATAATGAATCATTATGTTGCACACCTGAAACTAATACAATATTGTACATCAATTATTCTTTAATAGAAACAAATATCTACAAAGTAATAATGACTTTTCATTTTATCATTCAATTAACAGAACAACAAAGTTTCATAGAAGGAATTTTACTCTGTGTTGACTTCTAGATTCTGACCTAAACATTCTCGTGTTCCCTGTTTTCTTTTTGGAAATATGAGAATATGTATCAAAGAATATTTAAACCAAATATTCTTCTATGAGTTAATACACAAGACAAACTCATAGATTGCCAAAAGAATTTCTATCTGATCACGTTACATACAGCATTACTAACTTAGGGGAAGAATTGAAAGTTACTTAAATGTTTCTAGTTTTATTATAGCCACAAAAATTCTCCTTCTGTAATTAAAAAAATATTGAAAAGTGATATAAAACATTTGGCTAATTGTTAAACATAGTTAACAATACTGCATTTCTTAAACAACATCAAATTATTCAACATCTATGAAATAAATTATATTTCATATTTTATTTTTTGTAATTTTTCTCACTTTATATACTCATTTTTGGCAGGATAACAAACCTTATACAGTAGTTCTTTATCCATAGTTTTGCCCACCATAGTTTCGGTTACCCATGGTCAGCTGTGGTCTGGAAGCAGATGATCCTCCTTCTGACAAGCTGTCAGAAAGTCAATAGAAGCCTAACGCTACATCATAGTACATACACTACTCACCTCACTTTATCTCATCATGTAGGCAACTTGTCATCTCACATCATTGCAAGAAGGGTAAGTACCTTACAATAAGATATTTGGAGAGACAGACCTCATTCACTAACTTTTATTTCAATTACAGCATAGTGTTATAATTGTTCTATTAAAATATTATTAGCTATTGTTGTTAATCTCTTACTGTGCCTAATTTATAAATTAAACTTTGTCTTAGGTATGTGTGTATATAAAAGAAAAACATAGGGGGTGCCTGAGTGGCTCAGTGGATTAAAGCCTCTGCCTTCAGCTCAGGTCATGATCCCAGGGTCCTGGGATTGAGCCCCACCAGCATCAGGCTCTCTGAGCAGCAGGGAGCCTGCTTCCCTTCCTCTCTCTCTCTGCCTGCTTTTCTGCCTATTTGTGATCTCTGTCTTTCAAATAAATAAATAAAATCTTAAAAAAAAAGAAAAAAGAAAAACAGTATAGAGTTAGTATAGAATTTTTTTTCATTTATTTATTTCCAGCATAGCAGTATCATTATTTTTTCACCACACCCAGTGCTCCATGCAATCTGTGCCCTCTATAATACCCACCACCTGGTACCCCGACCTCCCACCCACCCCCGCCACTTCAAACCCCTCAGATTGTATTTCAGAGTCCATAGTCTCTCATGAATCACCTCCCCTTCCAATTTACCCCAACCCCCTTCTCTCTAACTCCCCATGTCCTCCATGTTTTTTGTTATGCTCCACAAATAAGTGAAACCATATGATAATTGACTCTCTCTGCTTGACTGATTTCACTCAGCATAATCTCTTCCAGTCCCGTCCATGTTGCTACAAAAGTTGGGTATCCATCCTTTCTGATGGAGGCATAATACTCCATAGTGTACATGGACCAC
>NC_081557.1:250190711-250407527 GCF_022355385.1 Mustela nigripes | reverse complement strand
CAGAGAGAGTCAATTATCATATGGTTTCACTTATTTGTGGAGCATATGATAATTGACTCTCTCTGCTTGACTGATTTCACTCAGCATAATCTCTTCCAGTCCCGTCCATGTTGCTACAAAAGTTGGGTATCCATCCTTTCTGATGGAGGCATAATACTCCATAGTGTACATGGACCACATCTTCCTCATCCATTCATCCATTGAAGGGCATCTTGGTTCTTTCCACAGTTTGGCAACCATGGCCATTGCTGCTCTAAACATTGGGGTACAGAGAGCCCTTCTTTTCACTACATCTGTGTCTTTGGGGTAAATACCCAGTAGTGCAATGGCAGGGTCATAGGGAAGTTCTATTTTTAATTTCTTGAGGAATCTCCACACTGTTCTCCAAAGATGCTGCACCAACTTGCATTCCCACCAACAGTGGAAGAGGGTTCCCCTTTCTCCACATCCTCTCCAACACATGTTGTTTCCTGTCTTGCTAATTTTGGCCATTTTCACTGGTGTAAGGTGATATCTCAATGTAGTTTTAATTTGAATCTCCCTGATGGCTAGTGATGATGAACATTTTTTCGTGTGTCTGATAGCCATTTGTATGTCTTTATTGGAAAAGTGTCTGTCCATATCTTCTGCCCATTTTTTTTTTATATGATTGTCTGTTTTGTGTGTGTTGAGTTTGAGGAGTTCATTATAGATCCTGGATAACTAGAGAATCGATTCCATTTACTATAGCACCAAGAACCATAAGATACCTGGGAATAAACCTAACCAAAGAGGTAAAGGATCTGTACTCAAGGAACTACAGAATACTCATGAAAGAAATTGAAGAAGATACAAATAGATGGAAGACCATTCCACGTTCTTGGATCGGAAGAATAAACATTGTTAAAATGTCTATACTGCCTAGAGCAATCTATACTTTTAATTCCATTCCGATCAAAATTCCACTGGTATTCTTAAAAAAGCTGGAGCAAATAATCCTAAAATTTGTATGGAATCAGAAGAGACCCCGAATCACCAAGGAAATGTTGAAAAACAAAAATAAAACTGGGGGCATTATGTTACCTGATTTCAAGCTTTACTACAAAGCTGTGATCAGCAAGACAGCATGGTACTGGCATAAAAACAGACACATAGACCAGTGGAACATAGTAGAGAGTCCCGATATGGACCCTCAACTCTCTGGGCAAATAATCTTCGACAAAACAGGAAAAAATATACAGTGGAAAAAAGACAGTCTCTTCAATAAATGGTGCTGGGAAAACTGGACAGCTATATGTAGAAGAATGAAACTCGACCATTCTCTTACACCGTACACAAAGACTCAAAATGGATAAAAGACCTCAATGTGAGACAGGATTCCATCAGAATCCTAGAGGAGAACATAGGCAGTAATCTCTTCGATAATAGCCACAGCAACTTCTTTCAAGATATGTCTCGAAAGGCAAAGGAAACAAAAGCGAAGATAAACTTTTGGGACTTCATCAAAATCAAAAGCTTCTGCATAGCAAAGGAAACAGTCAAGAAAACAAAGAGGCAACCCATGGAATGGGAGAAGATATTTGCAAATGACAGTACAGAGTTAGTATAGAATTTAATACTCTTTGGTATCTGTAATTTTAGGCATCTACTGGGTCTTAGGACGCATCCCCCATGCATGAAGGGGACTGCCGTATGACTGGTTCCACTGAACCATGGTATGAGTGTTGTGGCAATTTTAAATGAGTCTGAATAATTCCTGCATCATTGATGATCTCATTTTAAAGTGTCATAATAGGTGTTAAAAGCAAGAGCTCTAGAATCAGACTTACTATGAGTTCTAAGATTAGTGACATTGGACAAGTTATTAAAACATTCTATCATTTGTAAAATGGAAAGTATAATAAGAATCATTAAATTAATTATTGCCATTGAAGCATTTGAATGGTACCTGGAAGAAAATGTGTCAAATAAATGTACTTATTATTTTTCTATATATCTACTAATATTTAATATTCTACTTACCTACTAATATTTAAAATATTTAAATATTTATACTAAAAATATTTAAAACTAATATTGTGATGTCTGAAGTCTTTTTACAAGCTATACACATGTATCTATCACACACTTACCTGAATGCCTAAGTTTACATCCTAAGTACAACAAACATTTTGTAAATATTGATCTACTACTTACTATTACTACTACTGGTAATACTTTTTTTAAAAATTAATTATTTATTTATCTGACAGACAGAGATCACAAGTAGGCAGAGAGGCAGGCAGAGAGGGCGGGGGGAAGCAGGCTTCCTGCTGAGCAGAGAGCCCAATATGGGGTTGATCCCAGGACCCTGGGATCATGACCTGAGCCGAAGGCTGAGGCTTTAACCCACTGAGCCACCCAGGCGCCCCTAGTAGTAGTATATTTAATTATTCTTTCAGTTTTACAATCAAAACCACTCATACTCACAAAAATATGTCATGGAGTTAATAAAAGTTACGACTGACTTGAATCAATGTCTTCTGACTACAAATTCCATACGCTATCCTTCTCATTACACTTGCAGACCTATACAATTAGTTTTTAGGAACATTACAAAATGTAAACTTTTTAGAAACATTACAAAACCTCTGTAAATCTATGAAAAAAAATCGTAGGTTATGACAAAGCTGGAAAGAAATAATGGCTCTCTTTATTTTTTTAAAGATTTTATTTATTTATTTGACAGAGAGAGAGAGAGAGATCACAAGTAGGCAGAGAGGCAGGCAGAGAGAAGGAGAAGCAGGTTCCCTGCTGAGAAGAAAGCCAAATGCTAGGCTCGATCCCAGGACCCTGAGACCATGACCCCAGATGAAGGCAGAGGCTTAACCCACTGAGCCACCCAGGTGCCCCAACAGAGGTTCTCTTTAAAGAGCATAATAATATATGTTTCTTCAATTGAAAAATATTATGGATTCAAATGTTTTCACTTCTTAGTTCTTTATAGGATTGTGGGAGAAAATATCATATCAGTATTCATTATAAAACTCCAAACCCAATAGCCATAAATGTTTCTTTGTAACATGTAAAATCTTTAAAAGCATTATAAATATTATAAAATAAAATAATGCAAGTTGCTTTAGACTAAGAACATGTCATTGCTAAGCAACGGGTTTGGGCCAGCACTTTTGTTTGTTTTTATAGGACGCGACTGCAGCATTTTTCTTCAAAAAATAATGTCCATATTTGCAAAACTCAACCAGGGTGAAGAATTTTCATACAAAATCTGAAGAGAGCCAACCATACTTCTAAAGTTAGCATAATAGGAATTTCAAAGGTAAATTCCAAATCAAAGACTTTAAATATCTCAGATTCTATGACACAACCTATGCAAAGCAAGATCAGTCAGTAGACTCCATTTCTCACAGCAGCTTTCAGACTGAACGTTATTTTGTGGGTGGTTATTCATTCTGTGTTGCCTATCTTCATGATATCATGTAGAGTGAGAAGGGGAAAGGGTGATTATAATCAGATACCATAAGCAGTTTTATTCTTTACAAACAATATCACCTCACCAACAATATTTATTTTCTTCCATGTGCAAAGTTATGTGTATAGTGTTATGGTGCAGTAAGTTATGAAGATAAGGCTCATGGCACAATATATACCCTTTGAAATCCACCACTTACCAGAAGACTTAAGGTACAAACATGTGACAATCCAATCATAGTAGTATGAGGTAGTAAGGTAATATGCACTACTTAGGTTAAAAGGAGTAGGAGAATTAACAGGACATTAGAGAACAAAAAAGCAAGCAATTCTGGGTAGTTTGCTTTGGATTTATATGTGTATATGTGTGAGATAAGAGATATTCTATGTTATGAGAATATACATATAAGCGTGTATGTGTATATGTAACAATACTGCATATGTTACACATATACACATATGTTTTGTGATATCCATGTATGTTCTGGTTTAGTTTATTTCAGTTAAACTCAGCACTTCCTGGCTACCATATGTATACTAAGTATTTCTTGAGTGTACATTTGTAGGGTCCCTGGGTGGCTCAGTTGGTAAACTCATTGTCTTCAGCTCAGGTCATGATCCTGGAGTGCCAGGATCCAGGCCCACATCAGGTTCCCTGCTGGGCAGGGAGTCAGCTTCTCCTGCTGACTTCTCCCCTCTCATGCGCTCTCTCCCTCTCTCTAAAATAAATAAATAAAATCTTCAAAAAAAATGTAAATTTGTAATAAGGTGAGGACAGGCAACTGATGAATAAATCTTTCAATTGTGTAAGCATCCAGCAAGAAAGGAAAAGGTAAAAGGTGGTTGAATAGATCTCCAGCAGAGGGTAACAGACCTTCTTTATTTCAGTTGTTTCTTTTTGTTTCTTCTAATAAAATGTCTGAGCTGGAGCTAGTCCTTGAAATGACATGAGAACCATTCTAACATCCAGTTTCCTGTTAATAAGTATAAATGGTTTTGTTGTAAAAAAAAAAAAAATAGTTGTCTAAACTAGATAGCTCCCTTTTGCTAAATAGTTTGGATTTCATGTAAAAATGATAAAACTATATTTTTCATCTTTGTTTTATATTTATATTTTGAATGACCGTGCTTTGTCTGACAGAAACAGAGGCAGCCAAATACACTTAGACTAAGATCTTTAACTGAAAGCAATGGCTCTGGATAATTAGTTTATTTTTCTTTTCTTTTTATTTTTTTGGTAAACTTATCTATAAAATAAAGAAAAAAGTCTTATCTACTCCACTACATATTGGTTGAACTCAAGTCTGTAAATGAGTGTTAAGTAGTATACATATTTTATTCAGTCCTTTCAAGTTCATATCAAGACTTCATTATGTATGCAATATGTAAACTATGAGTCATATTATCTTTGACTTTCTCTCTGCTTTCAACAATGTGTGTGATATTTCTTCAAGGTGCTACTTGACAATGTGAGGATAGAGTGTTTTAGCCAAATACCTGTGGAGAAGGTGATGATGTCTTGTGCCTTCAAGATGGTGCCAGCAAGCTTATCATCCATCTTAATTTCTCACGACATGTTTATCTACTTAATTCACTGTGGCATGAAGGAGAGATGAAGATTGTATGCTTTAGATAAACTCAACAATATGCAATATCCTTTGTACTTCATTAGACCTATATATTAAAAAGAAAAGAAAAGCAAGAAAAAAAAAGCCCTCTGTTATTTAAGTAGCAATTTAAGAGTTCTCTTTACAATTCATGACAGCAAACAGATTTCAAGAAGAAGCTTGTGCACCAACAATCATAGATCAGAAACAAACTACTACATGAATACTCTCTTGCCCTTTAAACAAAAGTTTATATAACTTTGTTAGTGTTATTTTCACAACTCATTATTTATTTATTTATTTATTTATTTATTTTTAAGATTTTATTTATTTATCAGAGAGAGGGGGGGGGAGAGAGCGAGCACAGGCAGACAGAATGGCAGGCAGAGGCAGAGGGAGAAGCAGGCTCCCCGCCGAGCAAGGAGCCCGATGTGGGACTTGATCCCAGGACGCTGGGATCATGACCTGAGCTGAAGGCAGCTGCTTAACCAACTGAGCCACCCAGGTGTCCCTCATTTTTTTTTAAATTCTATGCCAAGAAGTACCATTGTGGGTGATTAAAATCCAATAGCACAAAAATATGTGGGAAGGATAGAAGTATGAGCATATTTTAAGTTAAACTATTACTTTAAACTGAAGACTAAATAATGTTTATCTATTGCTCAGAGAAAAGATTATATGCCATTTTTAGATGCTTTATCTTTAAAGTCTCCAGAATTATGACAGTATCTAAATTTGTTAGTCCCAAGAATGATACAAGTAGTTATATTCACCAAAATATAATATTATAAAGCCTACAGATTTATTTTAATAAATGTATTTAAATAAATTTTAAGTGGAGTTTCATGCATGTTTTATCTAATATCGACTTCTTAGTAGTTGGGGGTTTGTGGTATTTGAATTATATCTAGTTCAATGTAATATTTTTAGGCTATTCATCTGTTCCAGATGTTCACATGGTTTTATTATCTATAATTTATATTTAATAGGTTACCAGATGCCCCTACCCTCCTTCCATGGCACAGGGCTCCCTCCTCTACACCAGTACCATTTGACAGAGCAGCACTTTCTCCAGAAATAGATGCTATTTTCCAAAGGATTGTATTGTCCAAGGCTTGTCCTAGATATGCAAGAAATAAGGGCATGGGGATACCTTATATTTAAGCAATGCTATTTAATCAAAGAATCTTAACTTTTCTCTGGCTTTCAGTCACTGGTTTTCAAATCTTAATTTATTTTCTGAAAAATAAAGAGAATGAAAGATGCCTCTTTTTTAAATGCCAAGGCAGTTAGCACAGAGTGTTGTATTAGTTTCAAGTGTACAATAGACCAATTTAGTAATTTCATTTGCTTTTCAGTGCTCATCAAGATAAATGTGACAGATGCCTTTTAACACTATAATTCATAGGTATGTGCAGCATGTCAATCCTAATATTTTGAAACATAATCTCATCACAAAGAACATAAAATATGTTTTGATTTTTCAATATTTCATGTTAACAACATTATGGGGTTTATTTCTCGTATGAGAAAACACACCAATGAACGTACAATTCCAAAGATGTGTTAGTGTCTAATTCCATCTTGTGAGAATTTGTAATGAAATGGAAAATAGATCATTAAACTATAGAATGCTTCATGGAAGACAAGGTAAACTTGAAGGATGAAAGGTGGGTTGACATTGTTTTCAACAATCCAGCTTCATTATTTTAAACATGTAATACATCTATAATATTCGACCAAACAATTGAAATAAATGTTAATTTCTTTCTCTGGTTGTGTGTCCATGTCATGAATCACAATGATTTTAAAAATTATAATGGAGGGATTTGTAAGAATCTGAACTGCTTGAGGAATGATTCACTCTTCAAGTTGGTAGTATTGTGTCTTACTCTCCCATGTATAATCCCAAAATATTTCACCATGATTAATGTTAGGATAGTGAGCCAACAGAAACAATAGTGATTTCCAGTTATTTTTTGCTATTATCATACAGGAATATTGCAATTTAGTACTACTATTTTTCTCAAAACTTAAATGAATGGAAATATAGTCTTCAACAAATAAGTATAAACTGAATGATACTAATTTCCTGTGCTATGGTTTTGGTTTTTTTTTCAGTCACGGTAGATTTAACATTAATGATAGCTTCCAACCTGATAGCTCGGCAAGTGATGACCTGTGTATATTCTTAGGAAAGTAATCAAAAAGGTACTAGGCATCTTCTAAAATAATACCTTACAGTTGTGTTTGAATCTAGAAATTCATCAAGCTGTCTACTTTTTATACCAGCTTACTCTATACTCTTTCTTCTGAAGTTCTGTTACATAATATGTTATTAGAAATTCTTGGTAACAGATGTGTTTACAAATTCATAGTCTTCCTAAATATATACATGTAATACAATCATTAAAGTATGTTACATACTCTAGTTAGCAAATTGGTTTTCTGCCAGGATATACAGTAGTAATTCTGAAACTTTTTCTTGTGTATATAAGGATAAGTTAATACAAAAAAGTATTGTAGATAAAGAGAATTAGGTTTGTCACTGTTGGAGAAAGAAATAATAAATATAAGTATTACTTATATTTCATTATTCATAATATTATAAGTAACAGAAGGAGACTAGAATGATTCCTTGTGATACGAAATTAGAATCAGAAGTATCAGTATGATACAAATTTATTAAGTGAAACATAAAATATTATATCTAGATACATAATATCATATATTATATTATAACTATTATATATTGATAGAGTAGTATGAATGCATATGTATGCAGTTTTGTGTGTATGAACATATACATAATCATATATATATATATATACATACATGTTATACACACACACACACACACACAAACACACACACAATTTCTATGCTGAATCCACTGAAAGGGCCTCAAACCAATGACACCCTAGTAGCAGTGAACACAACTACGGTCTAGATCATGGTTTCTAAATACCATTTTTCATTGAAAAGAACCAGAGCTACTAAAACAAGTACTTGATTCCAGAGCTGCTATAGTGAAGATACAAAGTAAAGCAAAAAATATTTTGTGTACTGGAAACATGGCAGTGTTCCAAAAAGAGTGAGATCATTTCAAAAGGACAAAGGAGCCAACTTGAAGAAACTACCAAAGGCCGAACTGGACCATGTAAGCAACAAAATAAACTGTAGTATTGAATTATAACTGATAGAATAAAATAAATATCCATGAGTTTCATATTTATATAAAATAGTAATTGAATAATAACTGTGGGAAAGAAGGGACAGTTCTTCATTATATGAGAATTCAAATTTTAAAATATAGAAGGAATGAAGCAAATATAAAATCACTATTAAGGGGTGCCTGGGTGGCTCAGTGTGTTAAGCCTTTGCCTTCAGCTCAGGTCATGATCTCAGGGTCCTGGGATCAAGTCCTACATTGGGCTCTCTGCTCAGCAGGGAGCCTGCTCCCCATCCCCCCGCCTGCCTCTCTGCCTACTTGTGATCTCTCTCTGTCAAATAAATAAGTAAAATATTTTTAGATTAATAATTACTGCAGGCTGGGGCACCTGGGTGGTCCAGCCAAGTAAGTGTCTGTCTTTGGATCGGGTCATTATCTCCTGGTCCTGGGATCAAGCCCTGCTTCAAGCCCCCTGCTCCATGGGAAGTCTGCTTCTCCCTCTCCTTCTGTCCCCCCAATTTCACTCATGCTCTCTCTCTCAAATAAATAAACACAATCTTAAAAAATAATAAACAATGAATTTTGGAACACTAAAAAAATTAAATTAATTTATTATTGTTGTTGTTGTTGTTACTGTAGGCAAACTCCACACATGGATGATAAATCAGTGACCAAAGTTTGAAAATTGGGTATCTTCATGATCTAAAAGTATCTTTTCCAATATATTTTTAATTATAAAAGGAATAATACAGGGACACCTGGGTGGCTTAGTCTGTTAAGCATCAGCCTTTCCCTCAAGTCATGATCCCAGAGACTTGGGAAGGAGCCCCACATTGGGATCCTTATTCAGCAGGGAGCCAGCTTCTCCTTCTGGGGAGCCAGCTTCTCCCTCTGCCTGCTGCTCCCCCTGTTCCTGTGCTCTCTCTCTCCCTGTTAAATAACTAAAATCTTAAAAAAAAAAAAAAAAAGGAATTAATGGCAACTTTACCGTGAAGAAAACTAGCAGACAACTTCAGATAGCTATCAAGGTTAACATCATCTGTAATAAACATGTTAAGTTCATGGACCACCTGATACCATGCACTAAAAAGGACATATCATCACTTCTGCTGTATTCTTGTCAAAGTCCAGAACTTGAGCCAAATCAGAAAATATCAGACAAATCCAAGTTTAGCAACATTCCACAAATAATTTATTGATCATCTTCAAAAATGTAAGGATCACAAAAGACAGGGAATGACTGGGAACAATCGTAGACTGGAGAAGATTAAGGAGATACAATGACTGAATTACTTCATAAAAGACATTCTTTGCAACTTAAAGAGTTATGTTATAAAACAACATAAGTGTTCAACAGTGGTATTGAATTTTTATAGATGAATCTTCTAAACATTGCTTGTATTTTTTTTTATGAAAAGATTTAGAAATCTTTAATCAAAGTATTCAGCAAATGAAACTCAAGAACAATTCAGCTTCCAAAGCTTTCAGGGAAATGTAATTATTGACAATCTTGCAAACAGGCTGACATTGTAATGTATCTCTGTAAAAAGCAAGGGAGCTAACAAATGTAATAGAGATCTCAAAGGATATCCTGGGATTTAACTTGAAATTACCAAATTGCAATTTGGAATGTCTTAACTTCAGGTACAGAAAATATTTTAAAGGAATCCATATTTCTAAATGAATAAATTTATATTCTGTGGTAGAATTGAATAAAAATGAGAAGACATTTTTTGCTGCATTAAATTGAGCAAAATATAAATAGTCCTAGAGAAAATGGATTTTTTTTTATAAGAACAATTTTTGGAGAAAGGTAATTTGAATGGAGGCCAACAGTAAATTTCTATTAAAATAAATAATAAGATTGAAATATTTACACATTTAAATATGAAAATATTATAATTAAGAATATATTTGATTTCAGAGAATATGCTCTGAGCTTACCAAGTACCTCAGCATCTGCACAGTATTTATCAGTTAAAACTATTAATGTCAGCAGAGAAAACTTAGTTAATTGTGTGCATAATACCACATTTAGTAACCATAAAATTCACCTTTAAGTGAGATTTCAGGGAATTATATGAAAAAATATGGATATCTTGAAAAATGTACCCTTCAGAGAAACAATATGGTATTAGTGACATAGTATTAGGGATAGACACAGCTAAGAAATTTGGTGGCTATGCACCATAATTATTATACTCCCTATATTACTTCTAATGTTTGATTAATAAATGCATGTTTTATTTTAATGCACATATGTTGTTTTTATTACATTCTAAAGAATAAAAAAATAAAACCTTATTTGAAACAGAAACAAAAACCCATAATGCCATTATGATCAATTTAATAAAATTAACAATAATTTCATGTTAAAAAGAAAAATAATTTTTTCTTAAAATAGTGCTTGAATAAATTACAAATTTGTTAGTTATTCTATAACTCTTCCAAAAAGTATAACATTTTTATGAACTTTGCCTCCCTTTCACTCTTAAAGTGCCTCTAATGAACAATATAGATTGTTTCATTAAAAAAGCTATTTAATAGATAGAGTATCAATTCTCTTACTGCAAACATACAATCCAAATAAGAAAGCAGAAGTAAATAGTGTCCTAGATAAGAGGAAATGGGAGAGAGGTGCATCCTGCAGTGCTAGGATTGTAAGCCAGTACAAGACAGTCAGGAAGGTTATTTGGGCAGAGCACAAGGAACCCTGAAAGTTGAAAATGCTTCAGCTATGTGAAGAAAAGAGAAAGCGTTTAGGGCAAAAAGCACAAGAACAAAGCCAGAAAACATTTGGGAAACCCCAGAGATTGAAACTGATCAAAGACCAATGTCACTGGGTATTGTGACTCAGGAATAGTGGCGTCAAGTAAAGTTGGATGAGTGGGCAGCGAACAGAGATGCCTTTTTCTAGTCTGGTTCTCTAGGAATTTTTCTCTATGATGGAGATTTTCATATAGAATTTTTTTTTTTTCTGAGAAGTGTTCTCGATAGCTTGTGTGAAATAAACAAGCACTACTTAATGTACAGAGTTGAATGGACGTGTGTAGGTCATATATCATAGATCATATATATTACAGATCATACATCTCCTAGGAAATGGGTTGCATCATTGAGAGTGGAAAAAACTGGAGCATTATACGTTGCCTCTTACATGCTTTGGCTAAAAGTGAAACAAGTCACTCCCACCGACAGCCTGTTAACTAGAGTAGTAATTTGGCCCTGCTCAGTTACATGGGATCTGGAAAATGTGTAAGAAATAGATAGACTGTTTGGTGCAGTTAGGACCACCATACAGGAAATAAAAGAATTATTCCATGTAATCAGTATCTATCTACATCGCCTATTGTAGCCTAATAAAGACATCAATGACATTTTTTAGGTGTCACCACACGTGAGACTAGCATTAAACAGAGAACTACGTGTATAAGTAGAAACTCAATACATATTTGTTGAATAAATAACCTTGACATTGAATTGAATAAATGGCATTCCATGTATATTCATTTTTTATCAATTTTTATTTGCATTGTTATTTCAACATTCTACACAGATTTCCTCCAAATGCATCCTCCTTGCAAATTTTTGTTCCTCAAATCTTGAACTAACTGAAATACATGTTTTAATGTTTCAGCACCAAATAAATGTCTGAATAATTTGATAGAAGGAAGATGATGAATAGGTACATATGGTTTCTGCATGATGGTCATCTCTTCTTTTAGAAATATTACCCACATAGTATCTATTTTTTTTTTATTGTACCCAGCCTGAGTGAACTATCACATTTATTTCAAATATGTATTCAGAGACAGAAATATTACCAACAGCGTTCTTTACGATTCTGTTGGCCTTACCCTGAGATAAACTAGGGTCAAATTTCATTTATCGCTTGACAACTATGAAGCTTATTCTGATCAATAGGTTGCAATAGCATCCAGCTCATCTATCTGAACAACCACAGGTTCCAGAGCAAAGACTGGAAGAGGACACGTCTGTTCTTTAAAACGACATACTTCCTGAAAGCTATGCACCGTCACAATATTTGCCTCTTTAAGTGTAGGCAACACTAATTTCAGGTGGTAAATCAGAATAGAGTTTTCCTAAGTGAAGGTGAGATAGGTAGGATTGGAGGGGAAGATGAAGGAGATTTGGGATAAGAGACACAACACTCTGGCATTCATTTAAAAAAAAAAAAAAAACTAGCCTTGGTTTCCCAGATCTAGAGAAGTTTCCCTATGGCATGAAATTGCTTGGGAAATGGAAAAGTTTTATATCTTATTTGAAGTGATGATTGCTTGGGTATATACATTTACAAAAACTCATCAGTTGCCTGCATAACAGCTGTGCATTTCATCTTGTGTAAATTTTTTCTTTTTCTCAAAACAAAATAGAATATAGCTTCTCTGGAAACTCCAAAAATTAAACCACATCAAAAATGTGAAAGAGGTAGTGATAACAATTCCTACAGCATTTTTCATTTAATTTTCCAGTAGCATAAGTGCAACACCGAAGGTATTGAAGAATAATTATCAAAAGTAATAATAGTGTCAGAATTCATATATTCTACTAATTATTCCAGACACTAACAGTTAGTGTTCAATTACTCCAAAGCAAAATGATCTAGTTCTTAGCATGTGATACACATCTATTCTTCTAAAAATGGATTTTTTGGGGGGTGCCTGGGTGGCTCAGTGGGTTAAGCCGCTGCCTTCGGCTCAGGTCATGATCTCAGGGTCCTGGGATCGAGTCCCGCATCTGCTTGGCAGGGAGCCTGCTTCCCTCTCTCTCTCTCTCTGCCTGCCTCTCCATCTACTTGTGATTTCTCTCTGTCAAATAAATAAATAAAATCTTTTTTAAATAAATAAATAAATAAATAAAAATGTATTTTTTTTTTATGATAACAATCAACTTCAGAAGGAGTTTGCTTTCATCTTAAATAATGCCTTGCGTTGTCCAAAATTTATTCACATAGACTTTGGCTATATAACCAATTCAAAGACTATTATACTGTTACACTATTTTCACAATACTGAGCTGATAAAAACTAGAACATAGAAACGGATAGGGACCCTGAATGTCTTGGTAGTCACACATATGCAAGGAGGGTTACAGTTAAATTATTTAAAATTGCAAAAACTTGCTGCATTAATAAAATCCTATGTTAGTATTCTAGGGACATTTTTGCATATTCTCTCAAAATTAAGGGAAACTGTGTGTATCTTCTATGTGGTTTTACTAAGATCCCATCTCTGATACGTTTGTAATTCACTTGCCAGTTTGGAGAAAGCCATGCAAGGTAATCATACGTGTTGCACGCTACAGTGCAAGTAAACCTTCCTATTGGCTTTTAAGGCTTTGCAGATTCAATCGTCCTTGAGAGTTTGTGGCAGAAAGAGGTGCAATATGGACTCTGAAGAAAACTAGGGAAACAAAAATCATAACATTGTTCCCTTACTTTTGGAAAGGAAGCCATGCTCCCTTTTTGCACAAGTAACTCTCCTTTGAGAACATCATTCCTTTCAGCAATACTAAAGGAACAAACATAAATAAATAAAAGTTTGCCCAGTAGCTTCAGAGAGTCTATTTCATTGGAACAAATTAGGTCACAGTCACATCTCTGAATTAAAAAAATTAAAAACAGGCTGGGGAATTAGGCATTTTGATTAGCCATTTCTGAATCATATATGCCCGTGGAGCTTGGAGGCAGGTATAGAATCACCTGAGGCAAATAGAAGCAAGTGAGTGTTAGCATTAGAAAAAAAAAACACACACACACACACACACACATATAAATAAATAAATAAATAAATATAGATCTGCTGCAGTTTTATATTTATATTTACCTATCATTGCACTTTCTCTGATTGGTAAGAACCAAAGTCATATCTGGAGATGCAAAATTGCGTCTGAAGTTGGAGTATGACCTTTTTATTAGTTTAATATCTTAAAGGTCAAGGGTAAATAAACTTTACTGCATGCATTCACAATGCTAAATATTCAAAGAAAATTTCTACCCACTTTTCATCCTTTTTATAACTCTAGGCCATACCAATACTTTTATCTTTCTTTTCTTTTTTCCCCAGAGAAGTGAGGAACATTATCCATTTTATCATTTTATCATTTTATCATTTTATCATTTCCCCATCTCTTGCCGATCTCCCTCCTCTGAGGTCAGTAGTGTGGAACACTAATAACGGGTCTTGTCCTCACCTGGCAGAGATTCCTACTTCTATAATTATGAACACATGAGATAAAAATAGGCATGGAATGTTATTGACAATCTATCTTTCATATTTTCTTTTTTTGATTTCTTGCTATATACATCTTTAATTCACATGACTTTTTAACTTGTAGATTACTTTGAATAGTTCAAAGTAATATAGATGTAGGGAGTACAAAAAAAAGGTAAATATATTTAATCAAAGCATAAAGATTTAAAAATTCCATCACTTCATTGAAATTTATGGAGAACAAACATAGCAATTATTTTGATTATAATTATAATTGTGTTAATTACAATAATCTGTACAAATTTTTCTAAAACCCAAAATCAAACCAAGAAATATCTTGTGCCTGATAAGATAGCTTTATTTTAACTTTAACTGTTTCAAAGACATTTTCTTACACTTTTATAAAGTATAATTTTTGATTGTGAAAAAAAATAAGATCTCACAGTCTTCACAAACACTGTAGCATGATTGTTGTACATGGTCAATTTAATAGAGTACCTTAAAATTGTTCTCTGAGGGTATGATTCTTTTTCAAGACTTTAGAACAGGATAGAAATAGAATGAACAAAATCTCCTTACTTTCCTGTTTTTATACCTAGAGAATAGGTTACATTATATATGAAATCAGCCATATCCACAGACTGGGGTAGAAGCTAATAGGCAATAAGATGATAAGAAAAAGTTATTTTTAAATAACAGGAAGCTTTGTTGGTACTGAGTAACATTTATTTTAAAGAGGAAGAAGCACTCTAGATTGATTTTAATAGCTGGGAGAAAGGCATAGGAAAGGTTGCAGGAGATCAGCAGGAAGGAAATGACTGCTGATGAAGTTCATTCATTCTATTAGACTTAATCTTCCTTATTCCACTTCATTTTCTCAGGAACGTTTTGAGGTTGCTGTTATTCAATATTTATTTCATGAAAGCTAAATCTGAATTAAGTAACTTCCCCAAAGGTTTCAGAGTTAGAGAGGTCAGAATCAAGAAACAAATGGTGCACTGGGTATGGTGAAAAAATAATGAATACTGTTTTTCTGAAAATAAATAAAGCAATTTAATAAAAGAAAGAAAGAAAGAAACAAATGGTGAGTGCAATATTGTATTCACAGCTAGCACCAAACTTCCTTGTGAGGAAGAATGTTCTGGTTAAGGAAAATGTTCCTGTGGAGTCAATTAGGGTAGAAGACCAGGGCTTCTGGGAGTAGGTGGAGGCAGGAGCTCAAACTGCAAAAGAAAAACAAAAAATTTAAATAATAATGCTTTTCATTAAAAGAAATAAAATTGAGTGCCCACTTGGACAGTACTAGAAGGATACAAAGAAGATTAGCATGGCCCCTGCCCAAGGATGACACCCAAATTCATGAAGCATTCCACATTTTTAAAAAAAACAGACAAAAAAATTAAATAAAATAAAATTGGGGGATCACTGTTTTGGTATGCTCACGAAAGACAAGACAAAAAAGGGGAAATAAAGGAAAAAGACTGAAAACAGATTTCTCTGTAAAACTAGGTGCTATATGACCTAAAATTCAGAGAAGTCCCAGGGTACATGAAGAAATTTTGAGGAACAAGAATTGAGTACAAAGTAATTTTGCCTTGAATCCTCAGTCAAGACTGATGAACACTTGGTCAAGTTTTGCTATAGGAGTGCCTGGGTGGCTCAGACAGCTAAATGTCTGCCTTTGGCTCAGGTCATGAGGTCCTGGGACTAAGTCTCACATTGGGCTTGCTGCTAGGTTGGAAGCCTGCTTCTCTCTTTCCCTCTGCCTACCATTACTCCTGCTTGTGCTCTCTCTCTTTATCTTCTCTGCCAAGTAAATAAATAAATAAGTAAACAAATAAATATATAAATAAAACCTTTCAAAAAGAGAGAGAGAGAGAGGTTTGCTGTAGTTGTTGCAGTGGATTGGTAAAATGTGAACATGGGTCTAGATTTCAAACCTGAAATTTATGTGTGAACCAAGCACACGTAAATGATAGGGAAAGCCTGCAATTTGAGTCTCCTCAGTTCACAGACTTTTCTTCTGGTCAGTTTTCCTAGATCTTAGTCAGAAAGGGTTATCTAACACCTCTCTTTTATTTGACTTGTTTTCTTAGCTGAGCACTAAAGAAATAATTAATAGGAAAGCACAATTTAGGTGAATTTGGTCTGAAATATTACTGAAAACTTTTGGAAATTTAGTGTGAAATAGCAAAAATCCAGATAAATGTATTTTAAAAAGGATGAAAAATTATATGGTTCTATTGGTTTAAAATACATAATTTAAATTAAAGTGTCTCTAAGTAGAGACTATGTCAGCTTGTTTCAACAAATAGATAAAATAAATTTGTAATTAAGAGCATCTGCTTGGTTATAAAGACACATATGTTTTAGCCCATAAACTGAGATTATTCTCTTAAGTAACATGTTCCCTATAGTACTACTTGCAATTTGAGTCTCTTTGGAAAAACATTTCTAGATACATAGTGAAATTCTGCATTATGTAGTGGTTGAGACCGAAGAGAATGTGGTTCAAATCCTGGTTCAGCAACCTCATATTCGTGTGGACTTGGGCAAATTTCTCACCTTCCCTGAGCCTTTGCGTGCTCTTCAGAATAGTGGGGTTTGGTCTATTTACTTCTGCCAAGTGGGGTTTGGTCTATTCTGCCATTTGGTCTCTGATTCACAGTATCTGAGAGTATCTGGTGCCTGTGCTCTGGCACCCAGCTGGGTTTTATTGGTTTCTTCATCACTGCCCTGCTATTTTTTTTTTTTTAATTTTTTATTTTTTATAAACATATATTTTATCCCCAGGGGTACAGGTCTGTGAATCACCAGGTTTACACACTTCACAGCACTCACCAAATCACATACCCTCCCCAATGTCCATAATCCCACCCCCTTCTCCCAAACCCCCTCCCCCCAGCAACCCTCAGTTTGTTTTGTGAGATTAAGAGTCACTTATGGTTTGTCTCCCTCCCAATCCCATCTTGTTTCATTTATTCTTCTACCCACTCTTTCGCTTCTCTTTCCCCATGTAGTATCTCATCTTTCAGGATCTTTCTAAGTTTCTTGAGCTTTTCACAGTATAGAGGACTTCGGGATATTGCAAATCCTACATAGTGACTGGTTTCCTGGAGACAGGAAGAGACAGGAAGTAGAAGTGGCTAGGCCAGTCAAGGACTATATGAAATGGCACAGTGCCACCCCCATTGTGTTCTTTATTCGAGGACACAGAGCCTGACCAGACTGAAGAGTAGAGAATGTTTAGGACAATTTGATAAAGAATGGCAACGTCGTGTTGCAAAAAGCACTTCCAATGGATAATATGGTTCTGGACATTTTTAAGAAATATATCACGTGAGATAATGAAGCCTACCTTGCAAGGGCTTTGTGAAGTTCAGAAGATGTACCAGGACCTGGCACGTACTGAGCATTCATTAAATGATGATGGTTTATTAGCGTGGACAGCTCAGTTGGGATTATCACCAATTCTCAAGTAGTAAAACTGAAGTTAAGATTATTTAGAAAGTATTGTGATTTGATCATAGTGCTAAATCAAAATAAAGAGAAAGTTAAAATGACAGGATTCTAGTACAAAATACATAAACCCACCACAAATTTTATAAAACTATTCAAATTAAGTGTTGACTATCTGATGTAATGTATTGATATAAAATAAAGAGACAGTTAAAATGACAGGATTCTAGTACAAAATACGTAAACCCACCACAAATTTTATAAAACTATTTTTATTAATGCCATGCATTAACACTGTCAACTCTTATTTGTTGTTGCTCCAGTCTCCCCAGTAAAGCAGAGGAGTGGCCCATCCCAAAGCTACCCCACTTGTGGAATTGTATGAAGGGTCAGGAGATAGGGGTGGTTGCACAGGACCAGATTTCTATAGGAGAAAACTCAGAATGATGAGAACCAAGGAATCAGGAAATCCAAAGTCGTTTGGGAAGAACCAATTTTAGTTTTTTATGACAGAAAAATTCCATATTCCAGTAACCAGAGACAGAAATTGGAAACGGTGGTTATGGAGTTAGCAGTCTAACATTGGCTGGAAATCAGTGTAGATACACATGGTAACAGTGGAGGTGGAAGTGCCAGTGCGGCCAATTATTTTGAGTACCATCAGGTCTTCAGACTTACTTATATTTGATTGAAGATGCATTTATCCATGATTTTTAAAACCAACAACCAAGTTTTACACAGAATTTGGAATGACACCTGAGCTGATATAAATATTTGGCAAAATGATAGCCTCAGGGTTTCATCTATCCTATGTATGAATATCAGATAAACTGTCCTTTCAGTTTTGATTTGTTTTGTGACCTCTTTTTGATAATTTGTCAAAAGGACACCATGCTGGAAGAACAAAAATGAACCTGATTAACGCGAACTGTTCTAACTCACCAAATATTGAAATGGTTGGAGTATGTTTATCTCTAATTTTTTCTGGTAAATCTGGGTAAAGGAAGGATATTTCAGTAGCGTGAGTCACACTTATATTTATATCAGTACCTACATTTTTACTTTCATTGGCTTGCCACAGACTTAGGGAAGTAAAGCATTATTTGTTTCCAGTTTGGTGCTAATGTACATGACTAATGCACTAATAAATATTGCAAGCAAATCAATTGTACTTCCTAATAGCAAGGTGAACAGCAATAGCATTTTATGCAAGATCATAGGAGATTGAGCACTAGACCTGAAAAGGGATGGTTCTAACCCTGACATTTCATTATTTCTTGGGATTTGTGCATCTTCCTTAATGTACAGTTAATGTAATTTGAGGTTATGAATCTTTTTTATAGTCTTCCCTTATATCTTCAAAGTTACAAATCTCAAGTTGTGACTAAAGCAGAAAGCATTCACAGGATTCTGACCGGGAAACTAAACTAACTCACAAATTTTCATTCTTCCTGGGGAAAATGTATAAATTCTATTTATTTTTCATTGGAATATATACTTGGGGTGAATAATGTTTGACACATATTTGTTGCTAATAAAATTCTCAGAATCTATCCCATTCAGTTTCATTGTTTCCGCCAGGGAAGCATAGGGTTGATATAACAAGAAAGAACAAACAAGGGAAATATTGGTTTTAGCCGTAAATGCAGTATGATTGATCATCTCAGGACTCTCTGTGCCCACTGAGTTGTATTCCCAGCATTACTGAAGATGGCTTAGCACCTTATGTGACCAATTCTGTAAGGAAGCCAAAAGAATGAATTCTCCTCAGAGACTTTGAAACATATACAAAGGAACATTTTCCATTCATTTAAAATCTGAATGAGACTAAAATTTTCTTCTTCAGAAAAGTTCACAGTTTTCTTTTTTATGTAAAATATGCAAATATTTTTCCCTGTGGTATACAGACTTATTGACATTTAGGGTAATGTGTGTGTGACCATTAAGTAAAAGAGTTCCTTTGAGCCCTATATCATTATTGTTGAAATTCACAAAAGGTCAAAAGGGACACTTGCACTTAAGCAAAGTCAGTTATGTTTAGCTCTCTACAGCAAGTGAAACACGCACCAGGGGAAGTTGGAGACATTTCAGAAAAGGGAATTGGGAGGACTTCTCCTAGGGTTTGGGGTACTACTTGGTAAGTTTGTGGAGAAATTAGAGAAATAGGGACCTGTTCTGGGTTGGATAGTGTCCAAAAGTGGAGAAACGTGTTGATTTTATGATTTAATAATTTTTATCCAGGAGGAAGGAGGACTAAGTCAGACCAAGATGTGGAGTTGTTCAAAAGTAATGATTTTTCAGAAAGAGGGCATTAGTCACGTGTGAAGCTACATCATGGCCTTGGCTATGGCTTGTGGGAAACTACATTTACATTCTAAGGATCTGATTCTCAGTAGGGCTAATATTTACTTCTTCATTATATTGGAAAATACAGAAAAAAATAGGCCACATTTTGTCTCTTTCAGAAGTATGCATTTTTAAGGCATTTAAAAAATCTTCAGAAAAACAGAATTAGAAATAAATCTGTTAGGAAACTTAGATCAAAACTGATAGATGGCATATATATAGATAAGGATATAAACAGGTATATAATATACAAGCATATATCTGTGTGATATATACAGACAGTCTCCAACTTAAAAGGTTTGTCTTGTAATTTATGATGGTGAGAAAGTGATATTCATATGGTAGAAACTGTCCTTTGAATTTTAAATTTCGATCATTTCCTGGACTAACAATATGGGGTCTGATACTCTCTCGTGATGCTGGGTAGGGGCAGCACTGCAGCTCCCAGTCAGCCAGGCAATCACAAGGGTAAAGGTCTTCCACACCGGCAACCATTCTGTACCCGTGCAAGAATTCTCTTTTGCACTTTCAGGACAGTGGTCAATACATTACATCAGATAGTCAACACTTTATTTTAAAATAAGCTTTGTGTTGGATGATTCTGCCCAATGGTAGTCTAATGTAAGTGTCCTGAGTACATGTAAGGTAGGTAGGTGAGGTGTATGAAATGCAGTTGGACTTGTGATATTTTCAGCTTAGAATGGGTTTATTAGAAGATAAGTCTACCGTGAATTGAGAAGCTCTACAGATATTATATAGATGCAGTAAATAACCGATTATATATAACATAGCAAATCATCTATATAAATTTATGACTTGAGCTAGGAGCAAGGTATTTGCAGTTATAATGAGATTTACTATTATAATACTTTGGAGATTCCCAGGACCATAATTTGCTGCATGATTTAAGCTCTGTATTTATAGGGATTTGTTTTAAAGCTATTGACAGTTAGAAAATATTAATTCTAAATTTAGGAATAAGGAAGTTCAATGCTGAGCCTCAGGTACAACCTAAAATAAAATAACTCAAAGGACAATTTGAAACTTCCTGTAGAGAGGAAGACAAAGAGAAGATAAACAGGGCTCCAACTTCATCTGCTTTGATCAATCCTCACAGAGATACATATAATAACATCTGAGGACTTCTTTTTGGACTAAAATATCACCTTCTTTCTGGGCTTATCTTTTTTCTGCTCTCCCGTTTTTCAAATTCCTTTTATCCTTAGTGTTCAGACACTACTAATTCTACAATCTGACAGAGAAATCTATGTCTGAGGCAGTGAGAGTCAGCAGATTGGATAGACTTTTCAAAAGAGAGAGAGAGTAGTAGCAAAGCATCATCACGACATATGGTCATTCCAGAATGAGTTCCATAGTTGCAGGAAGATAATCTGCCTTTTCTACCATTAGAACCTTCGTATCTAGTACAGTGCCTGATATGGTGTAGTATTCAAAGTATTAGTGATACAAATGAATAAATCCATGATGAAGCATCTGGGTTAATGTGTCATAATAAAACACGAGTTGTTGCAGTGATAAAAGATCCTCAAATCTCAGCAATTTCCAACAAGAAAATCTCATTTCTTATGTATGCTACATAACTGTCATGTGGACCTGTGGATCTCTTTTGCATTGACTACCTTCCGCAATTAGGCAGATAGAAGGACTTATGTCTGAGAAAATTGCTAACTGATAAGGTAGAGGAAGAGTACTAATACTTAACAATTTTCTATGACATTTCATGAGTTAAAGCAAGGCCAGAATTAACAATCAGGTGGAGAAGAATTAAAGTACTTCAGAAAAGAGAGAATATTTGCAAATGATCATGTAATATTCCATATTTGGCCTCACTAATATCAAAAGTGTTTGAAAATGCAAATCAGAAGGAGACTGATAAAATCTTGTCCTGAAAAAATTCTGACTAGAAATTTACTTTAGGATTTATCGCAATACTTTCAACTACCTTGTTATGAGAGAAGTTAAAGGATTAGACAAAGGCATTAATAGATTAAAGCAAAATTCTTTGAAAACTGAGTGCAATCACTTGCATGCTAATAAATTTTGGTTTAGATTGATATTCTTTCATATTTATGGAAATAAATCATATAATCCTTTACTACATTCCTTGTAAAGACATACTAGTAAGAATGATGGCACTTCAAAACTCCAAACTTTAAAGCAATTTGAGGGAATGAAACTCAGCTAATTTGAAAGAAGGAAAGCAGAGATATCCTACAGACAACATATTCAGTGTTTATATAATTCAAAACAGTTGTCTCCTATTACTAAAGTAAATACCTCCTAGTATTTAAGTGTGACAGCCTCCAGGCAATCAGTAAAATTACTGTGAACCTGACACATTTAGTAAATCTCTTTTTCAGTCTTTCATAACTACAAGTGGTTGAGAATGAGGATTTAACCAATTTAATTTTTTTTTTTCTCTTGCTGCTGGTAGCAGTCATTTTCCTATAAAGCAATTTCATTGGTGACACTGGTGTTCAACAATGAGAATTCAGTGAAGGCTGCTTGAGGTGAGCTTACTTAACAGGGTATTTAAAAATTATTATAGTTTTCCCATTAGAAGAGAATGCATTTAAAAGGCTTCCCTTACTGTTAACATTAAAATGTTGCATTGAATAGCTGCTTCCCTCCAAATGATGTTCACTCTTAAAGACCTAAAGAAGCTTCACCTTTTGCGTAATGTCCTTTCCATCCATTCTAAATCCCATTCATCTCTTTTTTTCTGTGCCACACCTTAGTGTGTGAACTATTGGTTTTGTTATTTTATAATGTGTACCATCTGGAATTGTTCCCAGGGTAACCTATCTCCTACAAAAATCATTTTTTTACTCTCCTCACCTTTAATACACTGAATAAAGCTAGCAGCTACCACAAGCTTGTCACCTACCATGAGGAATTTAGTATACTAGACCTCTGATATTCATTAATTAATAATAAATCCTGTTGAGACTTACAGTTCCAAGCATCCTTCTATTCTCTTAGAATATGGAGATGAATAATACAGACAGAGACCTTATATTTATAGTATCATTAATATTTAATAGCTACAACCGCTTTGTAAGGTTGGTATGATCTTCCTTTGTAGATGACATAAATGAGGTGGATGAGTAGGGCAGAAGTGAGTGACTTTTTCAGGTCAAGCTACTAGTAAGTGGCAGACTATGTTAGTTTGCTTGGGCTGCCATAACATTCGCTTTCCCCTTGTGGTAATGTTGACTGACTGTGGTCTCCCCGTTCAGCTTTTCTACCCCATTATGAATTCCTGCATGGTGGCCTGTGAGTCTCTTCCTCAAGAAGCCTGTTTGTGCCTTCATTTCTTAAACCATTCTATGAGGTATATTTGATACACCAAAGAAATGGACATATTTAACATGCACAAGCTGAGAAATTTGGAGATAAGCTTATACCCGGTGAAACTGTCAACCACACTCAATATGAAAAACATATCCACCATCTCCAAAAGTTTCCTCTTGCCTCTTTTTGTTTTTGTTGTAAGAACACTAAACACTTTTTATTAAGTTTTTAAGTGAATAATACTGAATTGTTAATTATAAGCACTATTTGTACAGCAGATCTCTAGAACTTATTTATCTCATGTAACTGAAACCCTATAACTATAGACTAACAACTCTCCATTTCTTCTCCCCATCAGCGCCTGAAATCACTATTCTACTCTCTGTTTCTAAGAGTTTGATTATTTTAGATCTCTCATATAAATGGACACATGCAGTATTTTCTCTTCTCTGATGGACATATTTCACTCAGCATAAGTCCTACAGGTTTTTTGATGTTCCATATGACAGGATTTCTTTTGTTTTTAATGCTCAATAATATTACATTGGATATAGAAATCACCTAAAATCTATTAAATGATGAATGATGAAAATGGTCTTTCACTTTTAGTAGAACGGTTTTCCTAAAATCTTTCTCCATCTCCATCCTGAGTCATGACAAAGCCTCTAGACCTAACGGTATCTCCATCACTGAGGATGGGTAATCAAGCGACTTATTTCTCACAGCACCATAGAAGCAACAAAAGACACTTACAGATGATACATTTTCCTTGTTTCTCAAAACAAAATGATTTTTTAATGCTAAAGTGATCAAGAATTTTTTGAAGGATTGTAAACCTCCTTTTAAAAAAAGATTTATTTATTTATTGACAGAGAGAGACACGAGAGAGGGAACACAAGAAGGGGAAATGGGAGAGGGAGAAGCACGTTCCCCACCGAGCAGGGAACACAATGCAGGGCTCATTCCCAGGGCTCTTGGATCATGACTTGAGCTGAACACAGATGCTTAATGACTGAGCCACCCAGGCACCCAGCCGATGAATGTAAACCTCCTTGACTATACATTTATATGAACCTGTTGAATGAAATCAGTAGAAGAATTTTCAAATAAGAATAACTACATACAGGGGTACCTGGGTGTCTTAGTGGGCTAAGCATCCAGTTCTTGATTTTGGCTCAGGTCATGATGTCAGGGATGTGAGAGTGAGCCCTACATCAGGCTCTTTCCTGAGCATGGAGCCTGCATAAGTTTCTCTCCCTTACTATCCCTCTGCACTCCCCCACTCCCTGCTCATGTGCTCGATCTCTCAAAAAATAACTAAGTTAATTAATTAATTAATTAAAAATTTAAAAAAAGAACTATGCACACTTACTTCAGCCACATTATTCTAAATATATACCATCATCATCATCATCGCCATCATCATCACATATTTTAGACCACCCATCATGGATCACATATATATATATATGAAGGAGAAGAGATGGAGTAATAAGGGAGGGGAGAGAGAGAGAGAGAGGAATATTTTAAAGAATTAGCTCACATGATCGTAGAAGCTAGAAAGTTCAAAATTGGAAGCCAATAGGCTAGAAACTCAGGGGACAGATGGTGTCACAGCTGGAGCCTGAAAATAATCTGGAAGTATAATTATCTTTTCCTTGAGTGACTTCAGTTTTTTTTTTTCTTTTTTTTAATTAATTTAAATTTTTTTTAATAAACATATAATATATTTTTATGCCCAGGGCTACAGGTCTATGAATCGCCAGGTTTACACATGTCACAGCAGTCACCATAACACATACCCTCCCCAATGTCCATAATACCACTACCCTCTCCTGACCCCCCTACCCCCAGCAACCCTCAGTTTGTTTTGTGAGATTAAGAGTCACTTATGGTTTGTCTCCCTCCTGATCCCATCTCACTTCATTTATTTTTTTCCTACCCCCCAAAACCCCCCACACTGCTGGATGGAACTAGAGGGTATTATGCTTAGCAAATTTTTTTTTAATTAATTTATTTATTTGACAGACAGAGATCACAAGCAGGCAGAGAGGCAGGCAGAGAGAGAGGAGAAAGCAGGCTCCCCGTGGAGCAGAGAATCCTACGAGGGGCTCGGGGCTCTGTCCCAAGACCCTGGGATTATGACCCGAGCCGAAGGCAGAGACTTTAACCCACTGAGAAACCCAGTTGCCCCCAGTTTTATTCCTCTTAAAGTAAGGCACATTGTGGGGAGCAATCTGCTTTACTCAAGTGGTACTGATTTAAATGCTCATCTCATCCAAACAGACAAACAAATAAAAAAACCTTCAGAGAAGCAATTAGTTTTTAGTTTTTGACCAAATATTTGAGGGACATCGACTAATAAAGTTGACACATAAAATTAACCATCACACAGAACATGATTTCAGAACCGGGTCTGTCTCTCCAGAAAGTCTCAAGCTTTCCCATTTTAACTTGCTGACAGGCACAATACTTTGAATATAGAGGAATAGAGATACTATTGATTGAATGCATAAAATAACAGATATTTAATTTTTTCTTCTCATTTTACATGGTGTTATTTATTATTCTAAGCTAAATTAGAACCTCAATGTGATAGCCGTTTTGGTTTGTCTTTTGATACTTAATGAGTGTTATTTGCTACCAAGACTACCCAAGTCAAAGTGATTATAATCAGTGCCAAAGTTATATTTTGATTGCAATAAATAGATCAAATGTTCATTAATATTGAAGCCAGACTGTTAAATCTACTGTTCTTTCTTCATTTACTTTTATTAGCATTTTAAAGTTTTTAGATAAGGCCTAATTAATTTCAACTACATTCAGAGAAACTGGTTTTATTAGAATAAAAAACAAGAAATTATGAAATGTGCACTTTAAGGGAGGAAGGCAGTGACCAACTAGGAAAATAATACTCATCCTGACTCTCCCATATTCATTCAAATATTTTGACATAACAAATTCTCCACCAAGCCCACCTTTCTTGCTAAGCTACTCCTTAAATTCTGCTCCCCTGAACTTTCCTGTGTTTGATGTTAAAAAATTAACTTAACTTTCATCTGTGAATTTCTGCTAAAGGACAGTACTTAAATGTTTAATAGTCAATTTAAATATATCCAAATAAAGTCTCCCTTTCACAATCCATGTAGAAAACAAAAACAACAAAAAAAATGTAGCTATTTCGGATAGCTACAGAGTTATTTCAGATAAATACAAGTAAACATAGGAACTATCTTTTCTTGATTGGAGCTTTTACACATCTCATTTTTTTTTTTAAGATTTTATTTATTTGTTTGACAGAGAGAGATCACAAGTAGGCAAACAGGCAGGCAGAGAGAGAGGAAGGGAAACAAGCTCCCCGCTGAGCAAAGAGCCTGACGTGGGGCTTGATCCCAGGACCCTGGGATCATGACCTGAGCCAAAGGCAGAGATTTTAACCCACTGAGCCACCCAGGCACCCCACATCTCATCTTTTTATGTAGAGCCTAAATATATTTGAATTTATGAGGTGTGGTGGGAGGCTTTTGGATGAAACAACTTTAAGCTCTTTAATATTTTGCTTTTATGGGGTGCCTAGGTGGCTCAGTCAGTTAAACATCTGCCCTCAGCTCAGATCATGATCCCATGGTCCTGGGATCCAGCCCCAGGTAATGCTCCTTGCTCAGCGGGGAGTCTGCTTCTCCTTCTCCCCCTCCCTCTGCCTAAAGCTCCCCTGCCTGCATTCTCTCTCACTCTATTTCTCTGTCAAATAAATTAATAAAACCTTTTAAAAAAAAGTTTCACTCTTGTTTTATTTTATCCATATCTAAAAGTTTAATCATAGCTGAGGCCTCTTGCATACACTCAGATTAACAATGTATTCAAATTCCTTTTAAGTCTCATATTCATCTATACCTGCAAATGTTGATACATAATTTCCATTTGAATGTTCGTTTCCAATTTAAATAATATCATTGATTAAAAGAAAAATATCTTTGTTTAGTTAAATACTTATTTTCAAATTCAAATCTATTATATGCCTTACTTCATGGAAACATTAGAACATTATTGTAAATGTCTAATGTCTAAGCTTGTAGACACTTAAAATATATAAAAGTGTAGGAAATACCATACTACATGCTCTGCTGGTTTAGATTGTTTTTAAAATTGTTGGCTTTAAAATGCATAGCTATTCTTCTTCTTCCAAAAAGGACACAAAATGTCCAGAGATCTAAAATCATACTTAGAGAATGATTAATCCAATCCATTCATAGTTAACGCTTACCTGGGCTACTGGAAAAGAACAACCTCCACACCATTTTATCCTTGGGTGACTACTGTCTGCACTGTTGTCAGAAGGATCATTATGATCTGGAAATCTGACCACTTCTCTCCCTGCTTGTGCTCCTCAATCACAATTCACTGCTCTGATGATAGACAACAAACCTCTTAAGATCTCAAAACCCTAGGTAATCTCCTTCTTACCTGGTTCTTGAGCTCAGTCACCTCTTTGCCTTCTGTGCTTTATTCTCACTCATCTTCCACTAATTCTCCCCAGCCAGTATTGAACGCACTCCCACAGAGGGCCCTGGAGTCTGCTGTTCCCTCTGTTGGGGCACTGTCATACACCACCCTTCTCCTTCTCTAAGGCTGCCCTCTGTCTAGCCCATCTCCCTGTAATCATCAGTTCTTGAGAAAATCCTCCCCACAACTCCTTGACTGGACAAAACCTTCCTATTATCCATTCCGTAGCACTATTTACCTCCCTCATGTTACGTACGACACTTAAAAGTTTCCATTTATTTGAATGTGTTGAATCCCTATTTCCACCTCCGGTCTACAGACTTCATGAGCAGAGAGACCATGTGCATTTTGAACATCACTGTACATTTGGAATTTGCTATACAATCAGTGTATAAGTGCCTAGTAAATATTTTTGAAATAAAAAGTAAATGAATGAATAGAGGTATGAACTGTGCTTATCTGGTTTTGTGTTGTGTGGAGGAACCATCGGAGATGAATAAAGTTCTCCAGAAATGATTTCCTAGAGAAGTTGATAAATGTCGGTTCAAAAAAATACCAAGAATTTTTTAGGTAGAGGCATAGCATCTATATTAAATATCAAGATTATATCTGTCATAATTGAAGGATAGGTAATGTTCTGAATGTCAATTATGAGACAGACTATGATAGTGATCATGTGGTTTAAAAAATACTCCTTGTGTCAGAGACTGATTTTCTTTTTTTTAAAATTTATTTATTTTCAGCATAACAGTATCATTATTTTTTCACCACACCCAGTGCTCCATGCAATCCATGCCCTCTATAATACCCACCACCTGGTACCCCGACTTTCCACCCCCCCGCCACTTCAAACCCCTCAGATTGTTTTTCAGAGTCCATAGTCTCTCATGATTCACCTCCCCTTCCAATTTACCCCAACCCCCTGATTTTCTTAATATTGATTCATTCCTTCTTTCTTTTAGTGACTTGGACCATGCTGTTTTACCAGCATATTAGATGGGCTTATGATGGCCACATTTCCCAACCTCCTCTGTAGCTTCCTGTGGCCATCAAACTGATTCTGTCACTAGTATGCGAACGCAACTATGGTGTGCAGCTTCTGAGTCTTGCCTTAGGGTGGTTGGGTGTTCCCTCTTTCCCTCTTCTAAAGGGCTATAATGTGGGTACAGCTGTAGTGTGCCTGTTCTGACTCTATGAATGAGGGAAAAACCCTACGGATGGTGAAGCAAGGTAGAAGGAAACCTGAGCCCCTGGATAAACTTATAGAACAGGGCTGACTCTTAGCCTTGAATAGTTCCCTCTGAGTTTTGATATAAGAAGGGGAAAAAAATGACTTCCGTCTTTTTTAGTCTCTATATTTTAGCATCTCTTTATCAGAGCCACTTAGTTTATTTCCTAGCTACTAAAATACCTATTCAATTCTATGTGAATTCGTATGACTTTTAAGCTGTGCAGAAATAAAACTGAGTTTATAAATTGATATTCAAATTTTTGCAGAAAAAAAATGGACCTATAAATGTGAGGAATGTTTCTTCTCTGGGTTTATGCTGTTTTATGTATAATACTCTTTTTTTTTTTTTATATTGCTAGAATGCAGAGTAGATTTAACAAAGGACCTCACTGTTACAGCTAGCAAGGTTAATGGAGATGAATGTTTTCCCTGAGGAGGGGGAAGAGGAACTGTAGCTATAGGACTACATGACAACATGACTACATGTAGGCTACATGACGGTTTGGGTGTGTTCAGTGATTTTTAAGTATTACCAGGACCAAAATTATTTTTACTATGAGTCACTATGTTATTGCTTAAAGTTATAGCAGTGACATCAAGGCTATAATAACAATAAAGCAATACTGTGCCTAGCTAAGATGACGTGATTTCTCAAAGAAATCGCTGGTTAACATTGAATCCAGCATAAAAGACACCTCCCCAAAAGAACACCTTCTTACTCTTTCTTCCCTTCACCCGAACCCAGATAAAATCCTGTTGCCTCATTATTCTCCTAATCCATTTACTTGGCTTTCAACTGTACCATACAGAGCATAGATTATGATGTTCTGTTTAATCTGAATCCTGCATAAACTTTAATGTCATATTTTCCACATATTTCTTGATCACTATAAGTATGCAAAAAAACACTGATCTCATTTTATAAATGTAAATAAACAAAGGGAGATAAATAGTCAGGATCAATTTAGGATTTTTTGAAAGATTTATTTATTTATTCATTCATTCATTCGTTCGTTTTAGAGAAAGAGAAAGTACAGACAGGGGAAAGGGCAAAGGAAGAGGTAAAGAATCTCAAACAGGTGGCGCCTGGGTGGCTCAGTGGGTTAAGGCCTCTGCCTTCGGCTCAGGTCATGATCCCAGGGTTCTGGGATCAAGCCCCACATCGGGCTCTCTGCTCACCAGGGAGCCTGCTTTCTCTTCTCTCTCTGCCTGCCTGCCTCTCTGCCTACTTGTGATCTCTGCCTGTCAAATAAATAAAATAAAAATCTTAAAAAAAAAAAAAAAAAAAGAATCTCAAACAGACTCTGAGCTCACAGCGCAGCCCTACATGGGGTTCAATCTCACAACCCTGGGATAATGACCTGACCTGAAACCAACATTCAGATGCTTAACTGACTGAGCCACCCAGATGCTCCTTAATCTAGGATTTGTTTTAATCTGCCTATTTTCTTTTCATGAAATGCTCTTCTGCATCTGACTTCTGACTTCTGACATACACATCTGACTTCTCCATCAGCTAAAATATCACTTTCACAGAGAGACATTTCCTTGCTAATAAGATATATTTCCATTATTCTTTATCATTGTCTCTTCACTTTTCCTTAATGGCACACAATAGTTTTTAGGATGGTTACATGTGTATTTGCTTGTTTAACTGGCTCCCCCACTGACCTGTAAGGATCGTGAAAATAGGCAGTATGCCTCAATTGTTCACCACTGAATGTGTAGAGTCTGATCTAGTGTCTCACCAACTGTAGGTACTCAATAGACTTCAAACAAGCTACAAAACGAAACAGGAACATAAGCTCCCAAACAAAATAAAAAGAAAATTAAAGATTAGTACACAGTTACAGTGATTTATAATGAGAGGAAATGAAAAACACTGAAAATGTTTTTACATTTTTTGGATATAGTAAATTAAGGACACATGTCTCATACTGTTAATGACTGAAGAGATGCTCTAGATTATCTATAGGAATGAATTCTAAATAAACCTTTTCTAACATTGATCAATAGCAGTACATCTATGACCCTGATGATACGAGGATATTTTGTAGTTAATTGGGATGGACATTAGAAATATATAGAATCTATATCAAATAAGGGGTTTATCTATAAATAAGAGACAGAAATAAACACGCAGAGAGAACAAGACAGAAAGAGACAAGGAAGGAAAGATGATTTCCCGTTTCCTTACTCCTGTGTGTCAGTATATTTGATAGGTCTGGCAATGCAGCTTTCTTCATCCAATGGCAGAGACTGAATTTGACTTTTGGCATTCTCTCTCTAGATTTTAGCTCTTTACTCTCCTCCATCAGTGTGTCATTTTATCTGTAATTAATACCTGAATCCCATCTTTAGGTTTAATTGAAAGGGATTGGGTATGGCCAAGAGCGAGGGATGTTATCCCACTTTTATTGATAAATTGTAGCTTCAAATTATTATATAGGTCAACGACATACCTATGAAGAACCAATTTACAAATTAAGTATTACAGGAGTGAAAATCGTAGTTTTATGTTCTTTTCTTCTACAACATAATCTCTTACCTTCTTGATTCTTCATTCATAAATCATAGGAAATAGCATGTGGTGGATATTACTGTGATCTGACTTCCATCTTATATCTCTACCCAAGAACTGGCAAATGGAAACTGTTAAAGGAGATTTAAGGATGCTATTAGGGCTTGTCTGCATAGACTGTTTATTGTCTCAATTTGTTGTAATTTGGATAGTGTATGCATCTATATCTAGTCTAGATGACTCTGCCTTCCATTTCTCTTTTTTTTCCCCTTTTTTAAAAAGCAGATTGCTATACAAAACATCTCAACAGAAACACATCTCATCAAACTGTATATCAAATTCTTATTTTACTGAATAAATTTGCTTCCTGGATTTTAAATGCTTAAACTGTAGCACTGCAGCTAGTTTTGGTTTTCAGAAGCTAGCAGAACAGGCATGCCTGCTGATACTGTATTTGATTTAGTAATAGAAACAAGTGGATACGATTTCTCTTGGAGAACTAGTTTAATGGTATTTATAGTAACATACGAATATGTTTCTAAAAACGTTCTGATTGATTCTTCTACATACACACACACACAAACCCAGAAAATCATTCAATATCATGAAATAATGTTTTTGTAAGCCTTCTGTGTTCTGTAATTCTTTTTCTCATCTTTCTGTCACTGTGGAGATATTTGCATGAAAATAGTTTCTCTATTGCTAAGAGTTCATCTGTTCCTGCTGCTTATTTCTCACCTGAAGTCACAATTGTCTGAATGTACATCATAATCATCTCTACATAAGCCAATTTCAATGCCACAAACAAAAGATTATGACTTCAACTGAGAAATAAACAGCAGGAGCAGATGAAATCTAAAAACCAAATACCGCACTTTATGGGAATGTCCCAATTAATAAAAATTCAATTGAAAAGAAATATTTTAAGTTATATATCAGCAGAATTATCTCTCAACAGAAGTTTTTCAGTTTTTCATGATGTTCCAATGTGCTTTATACTCAGGCTACTTAAACCTGGTTTATTCACTGTTAATTATGCCAGATGTCTTTTTATCCTTCTGTTTATGTTTAGCAGTCTGTCCCAATTCTATCATTTTTAATTATCTAAAGCCTTTGTGGTAAGATTCACATAGAAGTAGTAGCTCCTCCTTGGCATCCATTGAAAGCAACTGAATAACGTAAGAAGACAACAGATGGGCATGATCTGCTTTGTGGACTCACATGGAGACTTGAATGAACCTTAAATACCTGTCTATTAAAAATAATGTTCCATATTTAATCATAATTCCATGTACCATTTTAGCTGCTCTGCCATGATGCCGTAAATTACCATACTTCAGAGATTATCTCATACCCCTGAATATATTTCAGTTAGATTTCTTTTTTTGGGTGGTGAAAGTATTGAATAGAAACAAAAAATAAGTCAATATACTCCCTACTGTATTATTATTTCCATAAAGTCAAAACTTTACCAGTTCATGAACCTTTTCCTCTTAATTAGGTTAAGTAAATAAGCAAAATTTACCAGTTCATGAATGTTTTCCTCTTAATTAGGTTAAGTAACATTTGCTCAGCACCTTAAATTTGTCTGAAACAATCTAAACAACAATGTAAACAACAGAGACACCAAGAGAATAAGGCATATCTTCTTAAGAAGGTAAGTAGCTGATGAGTGCTGTAAAATGTGTAAGTCTGATGATTCACAGACCTGTACCCCTGGGGCAAGTAATACATAATATGTTAATAAAAATAATTTTTAAAAAAAGAAAGTGAAAAGTTACATATATACCCACACACACAAAAAAAAAAAGGAAAGAAAGTATGTGAGCAAATGGCAAAATGAAGTTCAGTAGTTTTATGAGAAATGCATGCAGTTGATAAAAGTTATGACAAAAAGAACTACCGAGGAGAGACTAGAAAAGCTGCCTTATATAAATATAGCAAGGACTGCTTTTTGAAAGATCAGTAGTCTTTAGTCAAGAGGAATTTGGGGGAGAATAAGGGAGGAAATAAGTAAGAGAGAAAATTGTAGGCAGAGAGAGAAAATGTGAATCAAATGGAAAATCAATAAAGAAACACCAACTGAACAACATAGACCAAATGAACCTAAGAGACATATATAGAGATATCCAGTTAACAGACAGCAGACAAATACACATTCTTCTGAAGCACACATGTGTATTCTACATGATAGATCACATGCTGTTATGCCATCAAACTAAAAAAAAAAAAAAAAAAAAAAAAAAAGAAAGAAAGAAAGAAAAAAAACTTCACAGCAAAGGAAATGGTACATATGGGGAAAAGGCAACCTACAAAATGGGATAAAATATTTGCAAACCATATATCTGATAGGGGATTAATATCCAAAATATATAAGGATCTCATACATCTCAAAAGCAAACAAAACAAAAACAAAACAAAAAACAAAAACAAACAAACAAACAAAAAACCACACAACAATGACCAAGTAATCTTATTTGAAAAATGGGCAAAGAACCCGAGCAGACATTTTTCAAAATAAATACATACAAATGGTCAACAAATATATGAAAAGGTATCCAATGTCATTGATCATCAGGGAAATGCAAGTGAAAAGTACAATGAGGTATTAACTATCACCCACTAGAAGGTCTACTATCAAAAAGACAAGAGAGATCTTTCTCTCCATTTGCCTTTCTCCTTTCTTCTTCCCTCCCTCTCTCTCTACATCTCTCTCTCTTTTTCTTTCTTTCTGGTCAAAAGACAATAAATATTGGTGAGGATGCGGAGAAAAGAGAATCCTTATACACTCTTAAATGGAATTTTAATTGGTAAAAAACCATTATAAAAAATGTGGAGATACATCAAAAATTAAAAATAGAACCACCTTGTGATCCATCAATCCCACTTCTGGGTATATATCCAAAGGAAACAAAATCAGAATCTTAAAGAGATACCTTCACTCCCATGTTCATGGCAGCATTGTCCACACTAGCCAAGATATGAAAACCACCAAAATGTCCACCAACAGATGAATGGATGTAAAATGTGTGTTACATAAACAGTGTAATGTTATTGAGCTATTCAAGAGCAAAATTTTCTGACCCCTTTAAGGGCCCTTCTAGCTGGACTAAGAATCAAATTGACAGGAGACAGATTAAAAGAAGAAAATAAAATGTAATAGCAGACATGTGGAGAATCTACACAGACATGAACATTTCAAAGACAGGTAAGCAAAATGAGGTATATATGTCATCCTGAACTAAGGAGAAGAGGGCAGAGGTCTGGGATTTCAGAGGAAAGGAAATATAAGAAGAGCAGATGTTTAGAAATTAGATGTTTGCCCCCATCATATAGTTGTGTCGCTCAGATAAAATTTATATCTGCTAATGACACTTATTCTGGGAAAGACCCCAAATTTAGATTTTTCTATGTAGTTAAGGAAGGGGCAAAAATTTCTCCCAAGATTGTAGAGTCTTGATTACCTTCAGCTCAGAATAGTCTTCATGCCAAAGTGGCCCATCTGGGGGTAGTCTGCCTTAGGATTCTAAAAAGCCGTGAAAAGGAAGAAAATTCTGTAATTTGTGACAATATAGATGAACCTGGAGGACAATATGCTAGGTGAAATAAGCCAGACATAGAAAGATAAGTACTGCATGATCTCACTTATATGTGGAATCTGAAATTGTCAAAACCATAGAAACAAGAGAATAGAATGGTGGTTACCAGGGGTTGTGGGTAGAGGGATATTGGGGGATGTTCGTGAAGGAATACAAAGTCCAAGACTTAACAAGATGAATAAGCTCTTGAGATCTAAGTTACAGCAAGTGACAATAATTAGCAATACTGTATTGTATACTTGGGATTTGCCAAGGGATCTTAAGTGTTCTCATCACACACACACAGACACACCCACACATGCATGCACAGAAAAACAAAAGAAAGAAAATGATTAACGTTATGAGGTGATAGATATGTTAATTAGCTTGATTATTTCAAGCTGTGCATCTTAAAATGTACAACTTTGTCAATTACACGTTAATTAAAGTCATAAAAAATAAAATAAAGCAAATCAAACAAAAAATAGCTCCTTTCAGAAAAAGTATACAGTAATGAGAGGATAATCAGTGTCTTTCAACCTGGGGAGTCTGGGCTCTGAAAATCTTCATGGTAGGAAAATCTGCAGCTAAAGAATTTATAGTGAAAAAGAGAGCTAGAAAGATGGGAGTGATCAATGAACACAGGTTAACCTTTATAATTACTGCATGTGCCCTCAAATAAATAAAAACAGCAATAAAATTAAAAATAAATGTATTTTCTATAGCAGAAAGGACATTTTAATAAAATAAAATCATAAAAATAAAATAATAAGACATCAACCTTACTGTAAATGTGCAAGATCCCTATTAAGACAAAAGAAAAAAAGCATCAATAATGAGAAATAGAACCAGACGATGGTCCAATAAGAAGGATTCAAAAGTATATAGATAACAACTCTTAACTCTAATCTATACATTTATAGCAAGTCCATTAAAATTTCAATTGATTTTTATTCTAAGAATAAAAATAATTGAACATTAAATGTCTAGTGAACCATGTATCAAAATTCTTTGTATGATAACAATGGCAGTGTGGTGTCAGCACCTAAACACAGAGTTAAGTTTATAGAATAGACTGGGATGCAGAAACATACTTAGGGAAGTACATTATAATGACTGAATATACATCATTTGGAATCAAACTGGTTGCTATTCAATGTTTACTTCTTGATTTTGAGTGAGTCCTCCCCAACACCATTTTTTCTCTTCTATTCCTAAAATTAAAACAAAACAAACAATACAAAAACAAACTAGTACTAACCCATAGGGATACTGTAGGGATATATTAGTGAATTCCTGCAGAAGACTCTGGAATGTAGCAAGTATCATGCCTTTCCTTTAATAATATCGATTGGAGGGCCACCTGGGTGGCTCAGTGGGTTAAGCCTCTGCCTTCAGCTCAAGTCATGATCTCAGGGTCCTGGGATCCAGCCCTACATCAGGCTCTCTGCTCAGTAGGGAGCCTGCTTTCCCCTCTCTCTGCCTGCCTTCTGCTCTGTCTACTTGTGATCTCTCTCTTTCTCTCTCTGTGTGTCAAATAAATAAATAAGGTCTTTAATAATAATAATAATAATATAGATTGGAGATGTTTCCATATCAATGCGTATACAACTATCCTATTCTCTTTTTTTAAGTTTTATTTATTTATTTGACAGAGATCACAAGTAGGCAGAGAGGAGAAAGCAGGCTCCCCACTGAGCAGAGAGCCCAATGCGGGGCTCCATCCCAGGACCCTGAGATCATGACCTGAGCCAAAGACAGAGGCTTAACCCACTGAGCCACCCAGGCGCCCCAACTATCCTATTCTTTTAGACGAATATTTGGAGTTTCATTTTATTTTATCAAGTACAGAGTTATTAATGCTTAATATGTTTCCAGTATTTAAATATTTTGACAATATAAACAACGTTGCAATGAGAATTTTTCACAAGCTGCCTTGTGAAATGTGTTAGTCTTTAAGACAGGTGATAAAGATTGAAATACTAAGTAAAATGGTCCCCCATTTTAAATCACTGCAAATCATTAAAAATTTGTGCAAAATTATACTATCATCAGATGTATAGGAGTGTATTTAATTTAGACACATTTCCCCACACTCTAAATGATACTTTGTATCAACCATATTGGTGAAAATTATTTCTTGTTTTCATTTACATTTCTTCAGTTATGGACAGAATTGGCCATCTGTACATATGTTACTAGATAGTCTCATTGTTACTTTTTTTCTTAAGGTTGTAAATGATCTTTTCATAGGGCACCTTAGTGGCTCAGTAGGTTAAGTATCTGCCTTCAGTTCAGGTCATGATCCCAGGGGCCTGGGATCTAGTCCCACTTAGGTTCCCTGCTCCACGGGGAGTCTGCTTCTCTCTCTGCCCTTCCTCCCATTCATTCTCTCAATCTCTCTCTCTCTCTCTCTCTCTCTCTCAAATAAAAAAATAAATAAAATCTTAAAGAAAATAAATTACCTCTTCATATACTATTTTTTTGCTCTTTTGGGTATTTTGTGTTTATTTTTCTTACACTTTTTCCTGTTTGAATGAGTAGCACTCTTTTTAAAAGCTAAGAAAATTGGCAATTTATTTTGTGTGTTCAAGCATTATTTTTCCTAGTTTATTATTTGTCTTTTCATTTGGTTTTGTTATTATTTATCATTCAGAAAGTTTTTACCAATTGAAAACTCCCTAGGAAATATTTTATACACCATTCTTCTGTGGTGGTGTTCAGTAGACCAGTTGGGAGATTTAGGCAATGCAAGAGGAGAGTATAATGAATAATATAAATGTATTCATGTATTCATGGCCTTGGAGATTAAAAATCACTTTGTAAATTATAGTACTTAACCTACTTTTTACAACTGACTTTGCCAATGTTGTAGGAAGAAAATTTGTATGGTAATTTGAATTTCTGATTTATTTTTTAGGTATAAGTTCAAGGTAAGACTGCAAACTTTGTTTAGAAGGCAAGATTTTGAATATTTATTTAGAAATGTCATAAGGACCTGATGGCATCTGCTCTTCTTTAAAGCATAAAATGAACTATCTGGTCTCCATATTTTAATGGCTTTAAATTAAACATTTTTAAACAACTTTAGTTAAATAATGAGTGAATGTTATAATAAAAAAGAAGAGATAATTTCAACTAAAAAATATTGAACACTACTACCAAGTGCTTTAGGAGGAAGAAGGAAGGCTTACTATATTCCAAAAACATACACGTGTTTATGTTTACTTCTCATCCCTATGAAAACTGATGACCCAAAGTCATTCCTAACTTTCTTCATTTAACAAATATTTATTGAGTACCTCGTATATGAAAACATTTTTCCTAGAACCAAGGTATACAGTGCTAAAACTAAATAATAATAATAAAATTTTAAACCCCCTGCCTTCTTGAAAACTACAGAGGAATGAGAAGAGAAAGTTATAAATAATGAATTATCCAATTGGTTAGAAAGTTAAAACCTTTTATAAAGTACAGTACCTACTAAGTATAAAAGCTGAAATGTAAACCTAGGTTTTCTCTCACTCTAGTGGTCAAGCCCCTTTCTACTATATCATGTAATTGAGATGTTAAAACTGGATTCCTCCTAAAATGAGAAGTTCCTAAAACTTTAACCTCTGTCTTAAATTCCCAGAGTACTCATGAAAGAACACAAAATAGAAGTCTCTTTGGGAGGGAACAGGTGGCCTTTGTAGTTTCAGCTATGGAATAGAGAGAAAAAAATAATTCAAGATGGTCATCTAAGTAGTTTGATTATATAACTTAACATCCAGCGACCCTATTCATAATTATGCTAGACAACACATAGAATTCCACAAAACTTCCAGACAAATTTTAACAAATGTTCACTCTATTGTTCTTTGGGGCAAGATTTCTTGGGCTTCTAATCAAAGCCAGATTATATACAAACATGGAGCAATCTGCTTTTAATATTGCAGCACCAAGAAATTCATATTTTTTTGCCCCATTTTATCATCCACCTGAAAGCTTCAACTTCTTAGGAGAAAAGCTATGGAGAAAGGCTTCTTGGTAAGGGTTAGGAGAATTCACTGTCTTTTCATCTTATGGGGAAAATAAACAAGTGAACAATCTTACAAGCTTATACACACTTGGCTCCAGACATGTTTGATAGAGGTCACCGTGGGACCAGGTGGACTCCTGTTCACAATGCTTGAGTGGAAAATTTCATATGAAAATGTATAATATTAATAACACCAGGATAGTGTCATTACATGGATGACTTCTTTTAAATTTCATGGAACTTTGACTACCATAAGGTCTCAGTGTATCAAGAATGACATGTAATCTTGAAATTTTGATTTGTGGGAGATGCCACCAGGCATCGTGAACATGACACTGACCAATATCATCCCTTACCGTTTCCTGTCTCATATCACTCCAGGTCTGTCACTGCACATAGACACAAGCATTACATAAATCTGAAAAACCTTCTTTAAAGACATATTTAAATTTAGTAATCAGTAATGTAATTCAGGAAAATCTTTCATAAATACAAAACATTAACATGTGTAGATTCAAATACAAACATATGACACCTTAATTGGTGTCATAGATCACCTACAGTCTCTGAATTGAATTGGAAAGCAAGAAATAGAGTATATGATAATCCTTGCTATCAGTCAAAATTTTGTGAGTTGTCAGTGGTTCTGTAAGTCAACCACTATATTAATTTTCACAAATATGATTTGGATATGATAGTCATCTAAATCCCATATGCAAAATAATAGATCAACTGTCCTGTATCCATTGGTAACATAACTTATTCTTACTTTTGACCTGAAAAAAGGTATCTATATAAAAGTGATCAATTTTTGGTTGCTACTACATTGATTTTTTTAATTTAATTTAATTTTACTTTTTTCAGTGTTCTAAAATTCATTGTTTATGCACCACACCCAGGGCTCCATTGATTTTTGATTTGTACTACAGCATATTGTGTAAATAAATATAGCCAAACAATTATGGTAAGTAAAATCTCAGACAGAGAAAGACAAACACTGTATGATCTCACTTATTTGTGGAATTCATGAAAAAGCCAAACTAATGGAAACAGGATAGAATGGTGTTTACCAAGGCCTGGAGGATAGATGCACTGGGGCAATCTTGGTCAAAGGGTTATAAAATTTTAGAGATGTAACATTCAGCATGGTGACCACAGTAATAATACAGTATCATATACCTTAAAGTTGCTAGGAGAATAAATCTGAAATACTCTCTTCATTAAAAAAAGTCACTTTGAAAGGCAATCAATGGCTTAACTAATGTTATTGTGGTAATCATTTTGCAGTATATACATGTATCAAATCACCATACCGTGCATCTTAAGCTTACACAATGTTCTATGTCAGTTATATCCCAATAAAGTTGGGGAAAGAGGTACATAAAGTAAAATAACTAAACATTGAAATACATTTTTAAGGAGCAAATATGAAATGGTTTGATGTCCCTTTTAATATTTAAGAAAGCAAAATTACTTTTGATTATATAAATTGTTAATTGAGCTCTTTGTCTGACTCAAAGTAATCTGGGTTAGGTAATTACAAATGTAAAAATATATGAAATCAATGATTCCTGCTTTGTGTGTTAACACTAAGCACTATATAGATTTGAGTTCAAGCATCATTTGAAGTCCTACTTAATATATAACCAACAAAATAAATAAAATTTTCAATGAATCCAACTTCAGTTATGATCCCAGCATACATTAGCTTGGGCAAGAATAAAAACAATCATATGAATAATACATCAGAAATAAATTTCGTCAGAAAAACCTGAAAAAGTTGAATTTCTGATTTGCCATCTGAATATTACTATCTGTAAAATTTCTATAGCTCAATATTGAAGAGTAGCTTAAAAAATGACTATATAAATCTAAGCAAATATATAGCCCCAAATTTTTGTGTGGGTAATCCTGATGGACTGTCTTTGTAGCTTGCTAAATCAGAGCAAAATGTTTTTAATTCTATTTTTTTTAGAAAAAAAAATCATTATCACACTCAAATTCATGCCAAATCCCCCAAACGATATGCTGGAATGAGGTATATATTTCTGAAATTATGTTATATGTAGAAAACTGTCCATCAAGGGCACAAAATGCCTCCCTCTTGTGGCACATTATCTTTTTTTTTTTTTTTTTTAAGCCTATAGCACCTGTTATTTCTCAGCATTCTCCCATCCAAGTACTAACCAGGCCTGACCTGCTTAGCTTCTGAGATCAGAAGAGATCAGGCACGTTCAGGTTGGTATGGCCGTAGACGCTTTTAAACATTTTTAAATAGTATGCACATAGACAATATCTCCATTTTTCTGAAACTCTTTAAAGATATCAACTGATACTTTTAAAAAGTGTGAATGTCCAATCCAAAGATTTCCATAAAAAGAGTATTTGTGGTGCCTAAGAAAGTAAATAAGCACAATTAGATGTTTGTTATTAAGGTAACCAGACAAATATAACCTTGATTGTGTGGAGCCATGAAAATTATGATAGTGAACACGGTAGTAACATAGAAAATTTACGAAAATAGCAGACCACAAAATGATAGATGCACCGAATATTCCAGAATAACTTCTAATTTAATTTAAGAGATTTAAAGACAGGGGTGCCTGGGTGGGTCAGTGGGTAAAGTCCCTGCCCTCAGCTCAGGTCATGATCCCAGGGTCCTGGGATCTGGCCCTGCATCAGGCTCTCTGCTCATCAGGAGGCCTGCTTCTCCTCTCTCTCTGCCTGCTTCTCTGCCTACTTGTGATCTCTCTCTCTCTCTGTCAAATAAATAAATAAAATCTTTAAAAAAATAAAGAAATTTAAGAACATATTTCTGAGTTTAAGAAAATTTATCTATAAATTGAGCATTCAAATCAAACACTCCCCTAAAGAAGATAGATTTATTAATTGTGTCTTAAAGTAGACAAAGAAATATGTTAAGTATTCATTTTTTCCACTTTTTTTTTTTTTAAGATTTTATTTATTTGACAGAGAGAGAGAGCACAGGCAGGCAGAGAGGCAGGCAGAGAGAGAGGGAAGCAGGCTCCCTGCCGAGCAGAGAGCCTGATGCAGGGCTCGATCTCAGGACCCCGAGATCATGACTTGAGCCGAAGGCAGAGGCTTAACCCACGAATCACCCAGGTGCCCCATTTCCCACTCTTGTTTACTGTCCAGGACACCAACGCAGTCTTTAGGTACTACCTGTGGATACAGAAGTGGTTAACAGCTCCTTACATTATTAGCGATTCCCTTTGAAATATGGGAACATTGATCACACCCAAAGTTCTGCTCAAATGGTGCAAGATAAAAAAAATAGTGTATCAGAGAAAGGATGTACCAAGCTGTTTCTCAGTCCTTTGATGTTGTTCTCTCTCTTCCATGGTCTACAAAAGCAGAGGCAGCTCATCACTTGTCCTAGCCCAGATTCTATAGAGCAGCTTCCTTTTCCTGGGATCATCTCCACTGATTACCCATTTTGAGGAACTGGTGACTACTACTGCCTCAGCTGTTCTTCTCATGTAGGAAAACAAAATTTAACCAATATTAGAGTTCAATATATGCCTGTTATCTGGTCTCAAACAGATTTATCTCTGATATAGTTACTCAAAATAATATACTCCCAGTCAAATTATGTTTATGATGTATACTTTCATCTCTTTAGCATGAAGTAATCATTTTTAAAAAGTCTGTGCTGGTTTTCCCATGCAGAGGCTCACATTTGCCAAACTTTACAAAAGATTCTTTATGAAGTTAGAATAAGTCTTATAGCAATGGTTAGGTTAGAATAGAATTACAGCAGGCACGGAATTTGGCGTGGGAAACCTCCAGGTTTGGATCTTGACTTTATCACTTCCTAGCTATGTGAATATGTGTAAAGCATTTCGTCTTTTCTGAGCCTCTAAATTCTTTCTTAAAATTTGAACAATAATATATAATTTGAAGAGAATTGCCAACAACACATGGAAGGCACACTCTGCATACATGGTAAATGATAGATAAAAGTTAGCTATTCATTACTTTAATCTTGTCAATAATGTGACATCATTATCAACTTAAGAATAAGTCTAGGAGTTCCTAGCTGGCTCTGTCAGTAGAGCATGGGATTCTTGAGCTCAGGGTTGTGAATTTGAGCCCCACATTGGGTGTAGAGATTACTTAAATCTTTACAAATAAAATCTAAATGAAGTTATACAAAGTTTTTACAGTTAAAAATCCAGGTAGAATGTTTTTATAGATCGTATATTTATTTTTATTTTGTGTCTCTTTAATTTAAAGAGCAATACAAATATAGATGCTATAAACAAGTCTTTTTTTTTTTTTTAAACTAAAGCAAAGCATCTGAAGCTAATACCCCCAGGAAATTGTATCTGTCTGGTAATATTTTTCTGAAGGGTCTCTATTCAAATTATGAACATCTGAAATTAAGAGACTCTGATTATTTTTTAAAAGACTCTGATTATCCTTGATATTCAAACTATTCCCTTATTAAGTCTTGTAGGTATATTTCCCTACTTAGGAGTTCACCAGCCAAAGAAACAAGGAAGAATTAACCATTTAAAAAAAAAATTATAGGTATTATCTATCTGAGAAAGAGAGCGTGTGTGAGCATGAGCAAGGAGCAGGGCAGAGGGAGAGGGAGAAGCAGATTCTTCACGGAGGAGGGAGACCCAAGTGCAGAGCTCAACTGCACAGCTCAACCCCAGTACCCTGGGATCATGATCTAAGCCAAAGGCAGTCACTCAATGAACTGAGCCACTCAGGTGCCCCAGAATTAATCATTTTTAATTGAAGGAATAATCATTAAAACAAAAATAATATCTGCAACATGCAAACAAACAAAAGCCCAGATTAAGGTGACCTCTTTGAATGCAGGGCCTTAATCAAAGATTGTTGTCACCCTAGTATTTTGACATGGTGTTGTGAAAACTAATGAGAGACCACTTTTTCTAATTACTCACAGTAATAACGGAATTATTCAATGCAACAACAACAACAACAAAAAATTGGAAGAAAACCAAACCCATATAAAACAAATATTCATATTAGTACATAACACACCCACATCAGAGTAGGGGTAAACAGGTCAGGATATCTTAACATCTGGGTTTGTTCTTCCATCAGGCATTTGCATGTAGGTTGGATCTAATCAGCTAGCTCTCATCAGAGCAGATTCCAAAACCTTCAGCCAGAGACTACTTCCAGGTTTAGGAGAGCAAAAAAGCACCACAAAGCTGTGAAAGCTAAGAGTAAAATTTTTATTCTAAGCAAAACCTAACATGAGAGTCCTAGACATGGCTAGTGAAGATATTGGTTCTGCTTCCCCACCACCCATCAGTATGAGAGTTTAAGGTTTTATGTATGTATGAAATGTGGAAAACTGAGTTGATCTGATCTTAGTAGACATGATTAGTGTCTATCTCACCTTGCTGCCCCCTTCGGATTGGCTGTAGGTTTTATGAGTAAGTAAACCCAGCAATACTGTTTCACTGATCCTCATGAGAGGTAGTTTGCATTACTGCCCTTAGGCACCACTTGTGGCTAGGAAATATGACTTGGAGCTGAGCTTTAATCAGACAGACACTGGCTGAAGAATGTCCTTTTCTGCTGTTATTGCCTACTTCCCTCACCCCTCATGTCAGGTGTCCAGGGTGCAACAAGGAAGGGGAATGAAATGGTGCAATTCTCATGGGAAACTGATGGTCAAATCTATGGTTTCCAGCTATGACAGCGGCTGTCTCTTTGTTTGGATCAGTTTTAACATCTTGATAAAATGAAAGATAGACATTATGAAAGACACTACTTGCATATCTATATGTTAGTCCTAGAAAATAAAACAGTTGTTTCAGCTCCCACTGTAGGAAGCAGGGTGATAACAACAAAGTCAGCTATTAACTGTGTGTTAGGCATTAGGCAAAATAGAAGATCTTTGTGTTGGGTAGAACCTCACTTTCAATATTGTTTTTATTGTGAATGTCTACTATTTGCCAGATATCTTGGTAATCATTGGCTGGTTCACAAACTAACATAGGCATAGAAAGTTAAAATGAAGAAGTATATAAAAACAAAAGAGGGTTTGTCTTGTACAATATCTGTTAAGATATCACCTTGATAATTATTTCTGAGAATTAAAACCATTATTCAGGGAAGTCATATCATCTCACAAATTTATAACCAGTCAATGTCCATTTGGGTTCATGTCTATGTATGTGTATGTATATCTATGTCTGTGTATAGTGTGCATTCTTGGAAAATATGGGAGAATCTCTGCAATTTGTTGCAACATTAATATTCTTTGTTTGACATTCATTCACTTACTCCTTACACACACATGAGTATCCACATATACTAACATATATATATATATATATATATGTGTGTGTGTGTGTATGTATATATTCAAGCATTTACTTGTATATTGAAATATTTACTTAACTATATATTACACATATGTATTTATATTTAGTTTTATGTATCAACCCTCACACACACACACACATTTAAAAGCATTAGATTTTGTCAGATAAAAATGTACTGAGTTTAATTAAACCTTTTGTAAATATGTATTTCTGTTTGAAAGAACTTTCATATCTTGCATCCCAGAATACTGGTCAATTAACATTGGACTACGTAAAATTTGACTACAATTGGAGGATTGAGTTAGGTATATGTCTCTAAATAGTCCTGTGTATTTTAAAGCAACACCTCCCAGTTTCAAGAGGATGAGGTAGTCTGCCAGTGAACTAGTCCTTCTCCTGTCAGTTACCATAGTGACCAGGTCTGAGAGAACAAAGATTTCACTCTCATGGATTCAGCATCAGCAGTGGGACCTCCAGACACCTTGTCATTTTCTTTTACATATCATCACATTCTTTCCCTTCCTTGGAGAACTTGAACTGAATTAGGAATAATAAGGGGTAATTTACTTGAAATTTTAGAGGAAAGTTTTAATTAACATTTTAAGATCTGGATCTATTAGAAAGAATGAAGGGTTAAAGTAGTAGTTGGAAATCTTTCTCAAGGAAACCACTTAGTTTAGTCCATGAATGTATGCACTAAAGTGTTGAAACAAGCCTCAAGATTTACAGTAAAGATTGTTTCTCATGCTAAAACATTAGTGTTTCCTTAAAAGTCATGTCCTAAGACACTAAACAGGTTTCTCATATGTTTGGTCCCATGTGCAAAATTGGGAAGACTTGGACCAGGTCAATCACTTAACTTCAGACATGTATGTGTATTAACAACAGACTTCTTGTTGGATAACAGTCTGTATTAACAACAGACTTGATGGATAACAGATTCTAAGATAGTAAAGAGAAATTTTTGAGGGAAAATCACTTTAGGAGAAGAACAAATCTTGCCAGGTAAGTTAGACTCAACATCAGATACTCAGGGCTGGGATGGAGAGCTACAGTTTCGTACCCCTGTCTTTCCCTGGAGTAGCCATTCCCCCTGCAAAGTAAAGAGCTCTGTCAAAGGAGACTTTTCCTCTTTGAAGGCGGCTTCACATTGAGTCCTGGTTCTTTGAAGACATGTGCTGAAACAAAGCTGACACATTCTACTTATTTAGGGTGTGCACTCTCAAAAGATACAGAATGAGAGAAGAAGGCAAGTGAGGCAGAGAAAGGAAAAAGAAAATTGCAGTTGGTGTCTCAACCAAACTTAGGATCCCATTAAAAATGTGGCTGATCACTCAATCATACTGGACATCTTCAGATGATGTAATGGATTTCCTGCATCTCAAAACAGTCCATGCAGGGAAGGAAAGGAAACCAATGTATTAAGTTGTTAAGACGACTTAACAAATACATTGGTGGTCCCCCTCTTCCTCCTCCTCCTCATTTTCTTTGATCAAAGAGCGCCCAACGGGGCATTTACTCAATCTTGTAATCAGGGTGTGACTTACATCTGGGAAAGCTGGAGCCTCTGGTATCTGACCTGAAGTTGGTGTGGTTCCTACTACAACGGATATCATCTGTCCAGGCCTACTTTTACCTCTGAAGGAATCTAAATATTCAAGATACAGCCACTTATAATTTCCTAAAAAAGAAAAAAAAAAGCAAACAGCTTTGGCAAAAGATACAGTCACTGCTTCTGCCACTGGTCCTAGGGCAATACTTTCTATTCATCAACAGTCTCCTTCACCACCCAATATGGATTTTACTAGAATGATTCAGACCTTCATCATGAGGTGCATATTACTATAGTTGCCCATTTACAGCTGTCGCTGGGCAGATAATTCCAGGAAATAAAGTAATGAACTCCTGTGCTGCAAACATACCTCTTTTCTTCCATTACATATTCACAACCCTATCTTCTCAGTTAGCAGAGTTATTACATCAGCCTATAGAGAAACTATTATTCTGCTACCTGAACTGTTGACAAGAGAAGTCTAAAGTGACCAGGTAATAAGCACAGATTCCAATTCAGTGAAACCTTACAATACACTCTAATAGAAGTGTTGAGTTCTTTGGAACATGGGCTTCATATCTAGCAGAGTACACACGTGCTGAGATGAAAAGTACAAATTCCACAAGTAGGTGAATGAGAGTGAAAATGGAAAAAGGCCATCCTATTTTATCCTTTGATTCCTACACTTGTAATTTCTCATTGTGGCGAAGATACCATACTATATCGTCCATTTGGACATTATCCTAACCCTTTGAAGTGATTTGTCCAAGCCACAGAGTTAGCTGAGGTAAGCTTTCAGTAGGCCCTTCTGATGTTTTTATAAGTCAGCTGTTTCAGGGTGAAGAACTGTGTGATATATATGACATAATTCTATAGTTCTGAGCACACTAATCCACTCCTTTGCTATAAATGTCTCTTAGTTCAGGGCAATGTGTGGGATACCATCATGGCAGATCAAGTATTCTTCTTTTGAGATTTTATTTATTTATTTGAGAGACAGAGATAATGACAGAGAGCATGAACAGGGGAGAGAGGAAGAAGCAGGCTCCCTACTCAGCAGGGAGCCTGAGGTGGCGCTTGATCCCAGGACTCTGGGATCACGACCTGGGCCAAAGGCAGACACTTACCTGAATGAGCTACTCAGGTGACCCTACATCAGGTACTCTGAACACCACTGACAAAAGGCACTGGTAAGCCATTGTACCAGAAAAGATACTTCAATATCCGGTTATATATCTATTCTGTTAAAGGTGAATTCTCTTTGAGTACGGAAATCATAAAATTTTAACACACTACCACCTAGTCCATGGCAGGTCTCTCCAAGGTATAATGGTATCCCAAGAGTTCAGCTTCAGTTGATATTACTAGCAGGTTGACAATGTCAGGATCTAGACCAGATGTGGTGAGATAGAGAACCTGCATTGTTGGCAACACTCAGAGTTCCATCCCTGACACCATTTCCACTCTACTTTGGGTCCGTTCTCAGTCTAGGGTAAGCTGAAAAGAAAAGCTGTGATCTCCACAGGTTGAGTTATCCTGTTCCTCTGGTTTTTGAGAGCCTCATCTGTGTCAGATGATCTCTGGCGTTATGTGAGAAACAAAGATCCATGTGTACAGCTCCTTAGGTTCATTCACATAATTCTTGTCCAAGTCCCAGGCACCAGTCAAGTTATCCTCCATGTCCCAGGCATCAAAGCAAATCCATATCTTAACTTCCTTTCCTTTCACAGTATATGAACAACCAAATACTCTGCTAGCAGTGCCATGGATTGTATTTCCTTTCACCTCTGTCATCGGGACCCATTTATCTAGGAGCAGTACTGTAGCAGCAAATTTGTCCAGCTTTCTGTCACATTACGTGCCCATCTTTCTGTAAAGTCTCACATCCTTTCTTCTTCCTTCACTTGATCATTGAGATCATCCCATGAAACTATGTTCGTGGCACTGTTGTGAAAGCAATTGGTGATATGAGCGTATAAGACAACTGTTCATAGTTATAAGCCAACTGTGTCTTCATTTCTTCTGCAAATGCTCAGGCCAGATTTGGATTGTATCACTACCATCACGTAACACATTGCTGCTGTGTCTGCATAACCTTATGCACTGAGGAACTGGATGACATAGAACTCAGGATGACTAGCCAAGGTTACCTACTCAATTAGTGTATCAGTATCAGAGGCTCATTCTCTCCATGAGTACCAGCAGTTCTCTTCTCAGGAGGATATCATCTGTTTCAGGACCTGAGGAGGCTATTCAGTGACATTCCTGACTCCACATGTCATTGTTATTCATCACAGACAGATAGCTTTAGCAAGATTAAACTAATGAATCTTACATCCCAAGTGAAAGAGCAGCTTTCCCCACTGCCTGAACGTTCTTAGGTGGAGTCTAATTCTGGGTCTCACTTAAAACTGACAGCTGTAAAAGCCACCCAATAAATTATGTGGAAGAGTATAATAAAATCTCAAGTGGTGTGCCTCTATCTTAGTGGCAAGAGATGCAAAGTTCAACTATTCATCTTGTACCTTAAAGGGATAGCATAGTATATCCCAAAACGCTAACTTCCTAAAGAAGTGGACAAACCCTTATGGGATTTTTGTTTGTTTGTTTGTTTCTGGATTTTTTTTTTCTTGCATCTACTATCAAAACTATGTCTTTCTATGATGTCAATAGAATTTTCCAGTTTCTTCTCAACAAGTCCAGTTAGTATTATTCATGAATATAATAGGCTAGCATAGTATTCAGGATTATATAGTTAAAGACTGCAGGACAGTTAACTTAGATTTTTGTTATATTGCTTTTCTTGCTATGGATCTGTAAACATTTTCAATAATCTCTGATGGATCAAGAAGAATATTGTCCATGTATAAATAGTCCCATGCCAGGTGCCAAGCTTGTATAGTTGTATCAACAATACTGCATTTAGCAAAATGACTAAAATTGGGGCCACCACCTGAGTGAATTTTCATATTATTCACCATGATTCTTTTATGGGATTTTTCTTCAAACATTTTTCTTTTTTTTTTTTCCTCGAAGAAACCAGTTGAGAAATTTGAATGATGATACTGTGTTCACTATCATCCATGCAAATTTAAGTTTATGTTGATATTGATAATCTTTGTATTATTTCGGGGTTTCCAAATCACTTTGGCTCTACCATGAAGAGGGCAGAAAGTCTAGATAGGTTTGTCCCATACCAAACAAGTGTAAAAGCTTCTTGATCTCCCACTACTTTGCCTTCAAACTTTATCTCATCACAAGTAAATATATGTGAAAACTTTCATAATTGTGTTGTCATGCATGTCATGGATTTTGACCTCAACAGTTAGCACAAGCTTCACAGAGAAATTTAGCTGACTGCTCAGGAAAAACCATCTTTCCATTCATAGCGGAATGCCAATGACCCATTACTGAAAAGTGTATGCTGAATTTACTTTGTTTTACCAGAGAACATTTTCCACAAGTGTAAGAGATAGGAATTGAAAAGATAAGAACATATAAAGACTTTTACAGGTCTATAAATTTAAAAACACATTTGAAGCCAGAACTTTTCATACTATTCTCTACAGAACCTCTAGAGCCCAACCAATCCCTTTGAGGCTGTGGAGGGGAGTACCAGCAGGTGGAATGAGCTGGGCTCTCAGATGTCCAATCACGTTTGAAATTGAACAGCTTCAGCGTATCTGCTTTGAACATCAGACATACTAGTCAGATTTTATCTTTAAAAGGGATTTTTTGTTAATGTTTTTTAAACCACTGATCTGATCTAACTTTTTAATGTTCAGTTTAAGTAATACATGTACTGCAACCTAATTTTCAAAGCTTATATGTCATAAAATATGATATATCCAAAATTAGCACATATTAAATCTTTCCATTAAAAATACTATAGTGGGGACACCTGGGTGACTCAGTGGGTTAAGGCCTCTGCCTTCGGCTCAGGTCATGATCCCAGGGTCCTGGGATCGAGCCCCGCATCGGGCTCTCTGCTTGACAGAAAGCCTACTTCCCCCCCTCTCTGTCTGCCTCTCTGACTACTTGTGATCGCGGTCTGTCAAATAAATAAAATCTTTAAAAAAAATACTATAGTGTTTTCTTTTTTATTTTTGTCACCAAGTTTCCATATTCTATTCTTATTTTTTTCTTATTCTTTTTGCTGTTTTCTACCATTTCTTTATCGATACCTTTTGGAAAAAACCTAACCAGTTAAGTCAATAATCCTTAATTCCTGGGACGATGCTGATATTTCTTGTGTTTCAGGCAATATCATATTGGCGAAGTAAAGGTCTGGTTATGTGATGTCTATATTTTAGTATATCTCCTACCTCATTTTTTTCCCTCTGATCACTAGGGGAATCACACATTTCATGGTATATAGACAAGTTACTCCACTTCCCAATAAAATTCATACTGTGTTTTATTCTTCTGGGAAATGTTTTTAAAGTAATAAGTAATAAATGACAAATATTCAACTATATGCCTCATTGCCATCCATCAGATAACACAGAAATTTGTTTTCGATAGAAAGAGCAGACTTAAACTTAAGAGAGAGTCATGGGAATAATGATTATGCTTACATGCTTGTCCAGATAGAGCAACATTCCACAACTCAGTGAGATTTTCTCCTGAGAAAGATACGCATAAAGGTCTCTATAAAACTAAGCACAACATGAATAATGTTGCATGCAAATCCATGAGACTGACAGATCAGTTTAGAGTGATATGTCACTGAATTAACAGTGGGACAAGGGAGAAAGTAGCTAAATTAAACAGAGAGTGAAGCAAGTAACCCACTCCAAAGTTCAGATAAAAATAAGCAGAATTGAAAGCTTTGCAGGAACAAAATTGCAATGGGCAGAAGAACAAATAGAATCTGACATTACAACTTTCTGTGGCCTAGCTATCTGTAGCTGGAGCTATCAAAAGATAGTACCAAGTCTCAGTGAAAAAAAATAAAGTGACTAAGCTTGAAATTGCTGTAAAGCCAATAATTTGAAACAAAATCAGTTAACAAGGCTGAGTGTCATGGTGATTTGCTATCATCTCTTAAAATTTGCTCCTGGTAGATATGTTAAAAGGAAAAGTAACTGAGATGAAAGTCAAATGTCCTTTAAAGTTTCATTTTTAACTTAATGACAAATAGCCCAGCTATATATATATAAGCTTTGTTAAGTCATTTAGCTTGCCTGATGTTCTTTGTCTAAAATAAAGGTGCTGGGCAAAATGGTAAAGGTCTGTTCTGTTTTTAGCTATATATATATATATATATATGAATTTAGAAATCCAGGAATAGGGTGCTAGGTTTGATTCCAGCTCCACCATTTATTATCTTCTTAATTTTTCTCTGCCTCGTTGTCCTTTCTCATCAGTTGTGGTTAATAAAGATATCTACCTCACATGGACATTATAAGGGGAAAAAAGGAAATAATGCATGAAAACATTTTCAATAAAGCCTATTGGGAAAGCATTCACTGTATGTTAGCAAAAGCTGATTTACCAAGAAGTTAATATAACTTAAGCTGTGGGATCTTTATTTGCTGTGGTTCCTTCAAATGTCCTATACCTGAATTTTTTTTTTTTTTTTTTTTTTTTGGCAGGGACCTGAAACCATCTTTTATTATGAATTTTAACCAGCACCAGACCAGGGAGCAGGTGTGGTGGGCAACCTCCTAGGCATAGTACTGCAGATTGGCTTTCTTCTTGGCCTGCACCTCCAGGATGCCCTTCATGTAGTCCTCATGCGTGAGTTCCGTGGCGCCCCTGCGCCGTGCGATCATGCCCGCCTCCACGCACACGGCCTTGCACTGGGCACCATTGAAGTCATCCATACAGCGGGCCAGTTCCTCATAGTTCACATCGGGACTGACGTTCATCTTGCGGGAGTGGATCTGCATGATTCTGGCCCAGGCCTCCTCATTGGGCATCAGGAATTCAATCTTCCGGTCCAGACGGCCTGAGCGGAGCAGTGAGGGGTCCAGGATATCCATCCTGTTGGTGGCTGCAATCACCTTTACTTGAGTGTTGGGTTGGAACCCATCCAGCTGGTTCAGAAGTTCCAACATCTTCCTCTGCACCTCCTGGTCTCCAGCCTTCTCATTGTCAAAGCGCTTAGTGCCGATGGCATCCAGCTCATCGATGAAGATAATGGACGGAGCTTTCTCCTTGGCCAGGGCAAAGGCATCCCAGACCAGCTTGGCACCATCCCCAATGAACATCTGCACCAGCTGGGGGCCAGCCAACTTCAGGAATGTAGCCTTGGTCTGTGCAGCACAGGCCCGGGGCCAGCAGGGTCTTCCCGGTACCTGGGGGGCCATACATCAACACCCCTTTTGGAGGCTGGATCCCAAGTTCTCAAACTTCTCCTTGTGGTTCATTGACAGGACAATGGCCTCTACCAGCTCCTGAATCTGCTTGTCCAGGCCCCCAATGTCACTATATTGTTCTCTCATCCACCTCCATGGCCTTAACCCGAGAGTCATACTCTGTGGGCAGGGTCTCCAGGATCAGATAGGAGTCTTTGTTCACACCCACCAAGTCTCCTGGCTTTAGCTTTTCAGCATCCACCAACCCAATCACAGGCAAGAAGTATGTCTGCCGTGTAGAGGTTTTGATCACTGTGCATTTACCCTTCCTCTGGGAATCCAGGTCAACATTGGCACCATCCTCTTCTTGGTCATTGGGATCAACATCTAGAAGCTCGATAATGTTGGACACCAGGTATGGCAGGGTCTTGTTCACTTTGATTTTCTCACTGTTCTCTTTGATCTTGTCCTTCATGGCTTGGAGTTCGTGGGTAATTCGTAATACTTCACTCTTCATGATCTTGATCTCACTGTCCAGCAGCTGTGTGCACTGGATAATCTCTTCTGTGGACATCTTGAGCACCTCCTCCCCGATTCCATCTTGCTCAGCCTCATCCCACATGGTCGCCATCTTCTCCTACCGAGTCACTCCTATACCTGAATTATAATTAAAATGTTGCACTATGGGACACCTGGGTGGCTCAGTGGGTTAAGCCTCTGCCTTCGGCTCAGGTCATGATCTCAGGGTCCTGGGATTAAGACCCACATCAGGTTCTCTGCTTGGCAGGGAGCCTGCTTCCCCCGCTCTCCCTGCCTGCCTCTCTGCCTACTTTTGATCTCTTTCTCTCTGTCAAATAAATAAATAAAATCTTAAAAAAAATAAAATAAAAATTGCATTGTTTTTAAAGAGCACCCAAATATTGAATAAGCTTCAAAACCTCACAAAACTAAAAAGTACCAATTATTATTTATTAATTTTAAAATTAATATGTAAAAATGCAATTTATTCAATTAGTTACTTACAAAATAATACTTATATTAAAAAGTTTGGTGTAGCTAACAAGCAATAAAATTGATCATCTAGAGAAGTAACAGAGTGTATGATTTGTAAAATCACTATTTCATTATAAAAATGAAAGTGATTTCAAAGATGTCACTGCTTATTTTAAAGGAAATCAAGTTGACTTGATTAACTAAGTTGACTAAGTAAGTTGACTAAGAGTTAACTAAGTTGTTGGTCAGCATGTTGACTAAGCTGTTGATAAGTTGACAAAGAGTTGGTCAGCATGACTAAATGAGTACACTTTCTCTTTTTAAACACTAGCTTGTGGTTACCATTGGGAAAATACAAGACTAGGAAGGAAGGAATCTTCATATGTACTGGATAACAAAAAAGTCAAGTTGTTCTAATGAAATACATTTCTAAAGAGAAAGGAAAGATTATATTCATCCTTGAGTTTGAAGTTAAACAATTCTGTCCATCTTTTACTCCTGAATTACACAGAGTTTTGTGTGATGAAAGATAAAAGTAAGCTTCTTATGCTCTTAAATTCTTGTTCTTCTCCCACCTGAAAAATTCTTAGGGCAGAATTCAGAAATCTTAAGTCTCTGAGGAAATTAAACATGATATTGCTCAGATAAGGAAACCCAATGGAGCATATAGAGTAAAAGGTAAATCCAGGAGATACTAGGAAAAGCAGAATGGCCAGGGTGCAGATGTTAATGGGAAAGGCTCTGATTCCATCCTCTCTATTGCTAGAGATTTAACAACCCCAAGTTCAGTGTTTTTTCTGTTTTTACCTGTCAGAAAGTTTCCTACTCTTACTATCTCAAAGAATTAGCTGTCAATATCACATTAGATAGTGTGGGCCACATCATTCTGTTGTAAAATCTCTGCAAACTAAAGGTTAAAAAATTACCATAGAATGGCTTAAAATGTAACCTCTTAGTGTATCTTATTGACAGACCTTTATTTTCTCAAAATATTACTGAAAAAACTTTACTTTTTCACTGTATGATGTAAAGCCTGGATATCTCAAATAAGTTTACAAAATGAGTTCATTGTACATTTACCACCCAAGTTATATAATTGGAAGTGGCTCTGCTTTTAGTTGTCTGATCTTGGGGAAGTTACTGGAAATGCCATGCCATTACAAGTGACCAGATTTCATTCTTTTTATGGCTGAATAATATTTCATTACATATGATTTCATTGTATTAGTATCATCTTCTTTCTCCATTCACCAATTGATGGATTCTTGGTCTGCTTCAATGTCTTGGCCATTGTAAATAATGCTGCCATAAACATAGGGGTGTGTGTATCCCTTTGAGTTCGTGTTTTTGCATGCTTTGGGTAAATATCCAGTAGTACTATTGCTGGGTGGTAGGCAGAATAGTTGCATTTTAAAAGTTTTGATGAAACTCCTTACCATTTCCACAGTGGCTGCACCAATTTGCATTCCCACCAACAGGGCAAGAGAGCTACCCTTATTTTTAACATCTTGGTGTATACTTTTTACATCTGATGAACCAATATGGATGCATTATTATTAAGTTGATAGTTTATGTTACGATTCATTCCTTCTGTTTGTTTGGCAAATGTATAACGACACGTATCCACCATTACCTTATGATACAGAATAGTTACACTGCCCTAAAAACTCCCTGTGCTTCACTTCTTTCGCCTCCCTCTAACCTCTACCAACCACTTATCTTTTACTCTCTCTCTATAGCTTTGTCTTTTCCAGAAATTTCATATGGTTGGAATCAAAACAGATAGACTTTGGGCACTTGGGTGGCTCAGTTGGTTAAGCAACTGCCTTTGGCTCAGGTCATGATCCTGGATTCCTGGGATAGAGTCCTGCATCAGGCTCCCAGCACAGGGAGTCTGCTTCTCCCCCTGACTTTCTCCTCTCTCATGCTCTCTCTCAAATAAAAAAATTAAAAAAAAAAAAAAAAAAAAAAAAAAAAACAGATAGACTTTCAGACTGGCTTTTTCACCTTAAGATTTTCTCTTTTAACCCACTGAGCCACCCAGGCGCCCAGTAAGATTTTCTCTTTTAATTAAAAAAAAAATTCTCAAATCTGGTTTATGACGTTTTGTCCTCTGTCTTTATCAGTTGATACTTTTTATTTTTTGAGATTTCAGTTGTTTCTTTTTTATTATTATTATTTGTTAGTATTATTTACATAGTTGGATTTTCAATTTCTTTTTCTGTTTTGTCACTAATCATGAGAACATAAATTTTATAATAGCATTATGTTTTGAAAGTTTTGAGTACCTGTTACCGGTTTCAAATTGCTAATCATACATATAATTCAGACATGATGAAAATGCTATATGTGAATTAATTTTTATCTTAATTATTTTACTTTAGAATGTCATTGCATAAAATGCAGTCAAAAATGTCAGAAATAAAATTCAAATCACCTATTTCAATAGGTATGGACCATAATTATAAATATTTTTAGAGATATTCCTTCTTAACATTAAGAATTTTTATTGTAATTAGGATTGGTTTTCCTTAGCAGCTTTTCATATGTAATTTTCTCATAATATTGAATCAGGTATTTCAAATAATTTTATTGATATAATAAGTACATAGCATAAATTCATCCATTTCAATTGCACAATTATTTTGGTAAGTTTACCAAGTCACCAACATTTGGTTTTAGAACAGCCAGGCAACTACTAAATTACTTTGTCTCTATAAATTGCCCTTTCTGAACATTTCATATATATTGAATTATACAGTATGTGCTATTTTGTGTCTTTTTTAACTTGCTGTAATACCTCAGAGGTTATTCCATACAGCAAAATGTAATCAATATTCTATTCATTTTTACTGCAAGTAACATTTCCTTGTATAGACATATGACATTGTGTTTATCCATTCACCATTTGGATTATTGTGGGATTTTTTTGTTTTGTTTTGTTTTTGCTATTATGATAAATGCTGCTATTATCATTTAATTATCTTGTACAAGTTTTTGTGCAGTGAAGTTTAAATTGGATTTTGGTAAAATAAATAATTTAAAGACTTCAATGTTAAGACAATTAATTCTAACAATGGTGATTATACATAGTAAATTATGGCTAATTCAGTTATTTATTAATGGGCTTGAGTGTTCTACTATGTGACTAGGAAGCCAACTAAAAAACATTAACTCTGCATTTTTGTGGATAAGAGATCATGTATTATTTTCTCAAGAATCAAGAAAAAGACTGAAAAGATTTTCTCTCCTTAAGAACTGTTGTGAGAGAGTTTACAAACTATAAGAAGTAACATTTTTAAACTTTCTTTTCTCACTCTGTGAGGGTATCTACTTATCAATTGCTGGAAGGCAGCACTCCTTACAGTACCTAATCCATCAAAACAAGATGAGAGAGATGAAATAAAAATATAGAAATACATTTTCTTGCTTTTGCACTTTGAACTCAAGAGAAGTTGAAAAAACAAATTAAAGTCCTAAGATATTTAATGATGCTTATATTATGGGACATTATATATGTCTAAATATATATTTCAGGTATATTCTAAAATCTTACTGAATTTTTTGACAAACTTTGCTTTTTTGTGCAAAAAAAGCATTAAGATTAAAACCATACTTTAAAGGAATAAGATAGCACATACAAAGCATAGTACATTTTCCAACTGGAAAATATTATTACCTATTTTACTAAAAAGTAAAAACAAATACATAAAAAATAACCCAACCAAACAAAAATATTTCAAAAGGCTTCATGTTTTTGAAATATTCTAGTGGACTATTGCTTACAACATAAAATGTTAATAACTCATATTTTTTGCTTCATATTTTGGAGAACATCTTTGTTCTAAGACTTCTATTAATTACTTCTCAGGTAATTTTCATAACCATTTCAAACCATAACCTTTTCAGGTTTTCAAAAAAAGAAAAAAAATTATGTAGTAAATTTTTAAAAAATATTTCTTAATAAATGTAATTCATGACCTGGTGACCATTAAATTAGTAGTTATCACTCACATATAATAAAATGTGGCATCTAAGACCCAAATAGCTATGGAGATTGTGTGCTCAGTCATTGTTCCATTCATAGTTCTTTGTCCTCTATTTCAGCTAGCAAAGGATTTGAAAATACATATTCAGGCAGATATGCCCTCCTGCATGTTTTCAGGAATATACCTAAACATATTTTAAGAGTCAAGATAGAGTATGTTTTAATGTGTGGAAAAGTAACATGCAAGTATCAGTGGCTTTTAATAAATATTTTCTTCTTGTTCTTGCCACATGACTCAGAATTCTGCACTAGACACTCCTGGATCCTGGTGGAAATGCTCTGACATCCCAATATCCATATTTCAATCCTTCAGGTATTTCATCCTTCAAATATCCATAGGGAAGGGGAAGGGAAACCTGGGAAGTTGAGTATGCCTCACATCCATTTTATGGCCATAACTTACTTGAAAGCTATATCCAAATTCAAAAGATTGGAAAGGTTGGATCCTCTCTGTATATGGAGGAAAAGTGAATAATGGTCAGTATCATTAATTTTATTCTCCTCATTGACAAATGATACATTTCTCATTTTCTACAATTGGATTTGTGAGATCTTATTAGAAGAAAAAAAGAGAAAAAAAAAGTGAACAGTTTGTGCTTTTCAAAGTCATTCCAGTGATAATTTTCTGTTTGACAAATGTATTGGTGCCACCATTTTAGCACCCTCATTTGATGAGCTCTCAGTCTCTTGACTTATGATTTAGTAGTTACTACATGGTGACTGAAATTTATTGGCAAGGATGACAAGTAAAGCACAAAATTTATGTCAACCATTTCTAATCATCTTTTGCAACTAGAATGAATTTTGAAACAAATACAATGTATGGTCTAAAAGCCAAGTGTTAAGCAGCATGGTGTATTCATTTCATCTTTTCTTCAGTCTTTCAACAATATATTAGTGAGTGTGCACTGTGGTAGATTCTAGCAAAACAGATGAGAGAGATTCTGGCAAAACAAAGGTGAAATCAGATGTTATTTCTGTTTCATATGGATTATATGAGTGAGGGAAGGGTCAAAATTAATCAAATGACCACACAATATTAACTTTAGTTGAATGGAAGCTAGAGATACTTTGCAGAAGAAATAATATTTGATGTGATCTAATTTGTAAAGAGAAACTAACCAGAGAAAGAAGGTGGGAGAGAGATTTTATTTGACCCTATTGCAGAAGGAAATATCATGCATGTTATAAAGTTGGAAGAAACCACTGTGGATGAAGGGTAGAAAGCAAAAGGGATTTGGGAACCTAGGCCAAATTGAAATGGTTGCCACAGGAAAATGACTAGATCCCAAAGAACTAGGTAATAATTGAACTTGGGGCTCAAGTTGAAGAAATCACTCCTAGGTGTCATGGAAAATGAACTGGCCTTAGATTGAGGCAGACTGCTCCATAGTTTTCTGACTCTTTTTCTGGACAAATATGTTGACCTCTGGAGCACCAATCTCTTATGGACATGATGGTGATGATGACATTTACATTATAAAACTATTGCTAACATGACAGAGAACGTCTTATGTGTCCAGCCCATTCTAAACTGTGTTAGAGATCTCCAGAAAATAGACACCACCATGGAATATGATTTGCAAGAAATTTATGAGGGAAAACATTGGTTAAGGATATAAGGGGAGTGAAATTAAAAGAAGTCAGAGAGAGACTTCAGACTGTGATGATGTCTAACACATATGCAAGAACAGGGAAGACAAGAGATTTGAACAGAAAGAATCTAACTGCAGTGCAACTCCAAGAAAGTTGGAGGGTAGTCAGTTAGGGTAGTGGTAGTTCTGGAGCCAAAGTTTCTCAGTGAAGGATTCCATGTCTTAAAGGAGTAAGCTTGCAGTACCATACCCTACAGTACTCAAAAGCCAATATGTGCAAGAAGCCTATGAGAAATGTGGTCTCAGCACAAACACATGGTGAATCCAGAGAGTCAGTAGCTTGAACATCAGTCAAGCATGTTACCCACAAGAGGGCTTGAACTGCATATTTTCATGGCTGCCATTATCCCTCCACCTTGTGCAATGTAGATATAATTTGCTTCACAAGTTGATGGAGGTTTTTGTTTGTTTGTTTGTTTGTTTGTCTTTTGTTTTTTTCCCTCTATGTTTCACATGAACTTCTCTTTCTAAGGGGAAAATGTGAAGGAGAAGTCTTATAGGACAGACAATCTCTCTTTGCTACAATTGTGTGCAGGGTCCCAACTGGTATTCATTTATCCTTCCTCTATTATCCATTCTAAATCCTTCTCACTCTAACCCTCAGGTATCACCTTGGCAGGTTCTGATGGCTTATATAGTCCTGTGGCCCAAGCCTTCATTACTAAAGTGTCTGAGTCCATGGGAATCATGCATTCTCAAACCAGACTTGCTATGCATGTCCTTTTAGTATAAGTGAATACCAGGAGGCAACAGCAGATATCACATGGGTTTCATACTTATTCTTCCCTGTCCCCATTGTATAAAAGCAGTCACACCTCCTCCTTATGATCAAGGTCTATTATCCTTGTGATGACATCAACTCTTCTTACCAGCTGGTCCCTGGACACAAGGACTCTAATGTGCTTTAGCAACAGCCATAGGTTGTAATATACTGGAGCACTTGCTTGGTCCCCTGGCAAAAGTAAACTTCTTTGGGGGCCAGGACTTTCAATCATGTAAACTCTGTGGGTAAGAAGCAGAAACCACTCCATGGTTCATTAGGACTGATGGTAAATGAAGCTAGTTCTGCTTCTACTCTTTGCCTGGTGGACCCATATATTTGTCCATTGTGAATACATCCTTATATAAAGGTCTCTAATTTAATGCAACATACGGTATCCTAAGGATGTCATCTTATTCTTTCAGAGGGTTGCCTCTGAATTGGCACTTCAGTTGTGCCATTTCAGTTCTCTATAAGGCCAACTACTTCTAGATGACACAATATTTTATGATATATATATCACATTTTATGATCCCATGGTCGTGTTTGCTCTCACATATCTCCTTCACTGTAAAGTAGATTAGATGACTAGATACTATGTTTTGTGCATTACATCCTCATGGAATACAAATTCCCTAAGACTTCAAATAATGCTACTGATTATGGATCTGTGGGCAGGAAAGATATTCAATATACAAAATAGTTATCTATTCCTCTGTGTATTTACTGTTGGTATTTCTAGTAAAGAATGTGTTCCATTATAGCCTTTTTTTCTGACACCACGTTCATTTTGTTCATGTGCCCATTATGCGAGTCCAGAGTATACAAGTGTAATGACTCACTAGTATTGATTGACCAAGTTATTTTGCCCAAATTGCTGTTCAATGTCTATTGTTTTCCGGGTAGTTACTCATGACCATTAATGTATGATACAAAAATTTTCACTCTCTGTGCCCATTCCTACTGTCCATCCACTGATGGACCCATCCAGACCCTGATCAGATAACCAAGCCATTGGCCACTGCCTAAGAGTCTCTGTCTCTGTCTCTGTGTCTCTATCATGCACTCTCCTTGGACCATTTCCCTTTCTACATAAAGTAAATGAGTAATGGAATGCTTACAATTATAACTATTGAGAAGATGGTAATTCTCCATTGTCTTTCAAGGGTACTACCTTTTTTTTCAGCTTGTACCACATGGAAAGTTAAACCATCTATAAACCAACTTTGCTCATTTTCCTTTCCTTCAGCTCTTTATAGATACTACAAATTGCAGTAGTCCACATTTATTCTCCAGATCCTCCCATCTTCTACAGATACCAAATGGCAAAATAAATGCATATATGGTAGGCATTAGTATTTCTGCATCATTGCCATCTTTAATCATAGCACTAAAATCTACTATTTTCTCTTTCTCCTTCCAGGGCACTTCACTGATTTAGATTTATATTTTGGCCAGTGTGTGAGAGGAGTAGTTTTGGAGATGCCCATTTGGGATTTTCCCACCACAAAAGCTTTTACCCCATAGACCAAGAACCAAATGTGGCAGTTATTCCAACTGCCAAGGAATATCAATTCCCATTACACACCAGAGAATGGAGAAATAACCACTGGGTGAGTCCATGCATGCAGTGGGCCTAAAAGGCCATGCTTTTTATATCATACCATGATGTCTGCCAACTGTGCTTCTAATAATGATGGTAATGTAATAAACAGATATATGAATGTTACTAAATGATGTTATTGGTGCCTAACAAATCAGGTTCTCAAAAATTACTGGTTTTTTTTCCTGTGAGCAAAAATGTAACTGGCATGCTATTCTAAAAGGAGGTTGATTTGATTCTTTGGGTCTTGAGATGTTACTAACATCAATCCTTTTTTCACTCAGTGTTTGTAATGCCTGGATATTCTCTTGTTCCCACTGTAAACACCTGTCCAAATGACCATGCGTCACTTTGCAGTAGACTAGAGAAATTATCATAGTACACATTGCGGTTGTGTTGCAGGACCTTTCTTCCAAGGGACTCAGATACTTCTCCAGTCAGAGTTCTGGATGCAAAAGTTAGGTTTGGTCAAAGTATTGAGTAAGGGATTATGACTTTTCATCGAGAAAGCTACCTTCATCCCCCTGATCTATTTTCATCTTTTCCCAGTTGTAGATGTCAAACACCACCCATCCATTTCACCCCACCTGCCACCACACTCTCTATATTATTTTCACAACTTACTGTGTGTCAAGCACTTTGAATGTCCCTCCACTCTGCCATAGTTAGAGTAGATAGAGTATCCTGGCTTTTGATTGTTTAGCACTGTCACTTTTGCCACTTGGTTTCTATTATTCTAAGTCTATATTACCCCTATCAATATCATCAAACCAGGCTCATCAATATCACCAAACTCAGGGTTAACCTGCAAAGAAGAGTCACCATTGAACTTCTTTGTGATGCCAGCGCTCCATTAATCAGTGCATTCTCATAGTCTTACTGAATAATTACTATGTCCTATAGGCTTACCTGTGGAGTGTTGTCTTCTGTGAATCTTCTGGACTCACATATACTTCCATCCCAGCATGTCTACTACTCTCAGCTTTTTATTACTCTACCACCTGCCGAAGGTCAAGGGTTTATACTTCAATCAGTGTTGACCATCACTTTTCCCACACTTCAAGAGCCTTTACAACAGAGAGTTGGCCCCAAGGTGTGGGGTTCTTATTTCAGTATGAAGTCTGGTAACCTGAGATAGTGCCTCCAAATCAATAATTTCTTGCTTATCAAGTTTTACATCCTAGGTTAGGTAATCCAGTATGCTCTAGATAAGTCTCAGGGATACTCTTTTAGCTCCTATGAGGAATCTTTATGTAATCATTGCAGCTCCTTTGGTATATAGTTTCCTCCTTCCCTGAAAATCTATGTCTGAGTTTTCCAGGGATTTAACCCTAGTCAGCCTGGAAGCCGAAGAGAAGATGATGACAACTTCTGAGTGTAGCACTTATGTAGCACTTCTTCATCTGCTCCTCTACCTCCTTCTCTTCCTCCTCTACTTCCTCCTTTCCCTCCTTCTTCTTCTCCTTCTTTAAGGTTTTATTTATTTATTTGTCAGAGAATGAGAGAGAGAGAGAGAAAGAGAGAGAGAGAGAGCTCACAAGCACAGAGAGCTGCAGGCAGAGAGAGAAGCAGGCTCCCCACTGAGCAGGGAGCCTGATGCAAGATTGATCCCAGCACAATGGGATCATGACCTGAGCTGAAGGCAGATGCTTAACCAACTGAGCCACCCAGGCTTTCCTGTGTAGCATTTCTTGGGGAAAGCCTTCTGTAGCATCTTCTAGTGTTGGAGGAATGCTGACTCTAGGAATTAGGTTGGCAACTTCTGAAGCTCTCAAGACAGGGAAACTAAAGGAAGCCCATGAAAGAAAGAGCTGCTTTTTGTTTTGTTTTGTTTCTTTGCTTTTTTCCTGCTTCTATTCTTGCTAGAGCCTGCACCTCTACCTTACAAATGCCTTAATGCATGTCCTGTAAAGATAAAGGACCTAATGATAATGATTTCTTTGGAATCCATCAGTACAATAGATAATATCTAAGGAATGACCAGGTAGGGTCATTATGAACATTCTCCAACACCACAGACTACATGCTTTGATGCCGAGATCCCAGAGTTCCAGAGGTTAAGTAACTTATGGGGGACCCCTGGATGTTCATTCTTGTTTGAACAGTTGCTGGATAACTGAGAGGACATTAACATCAGATCACCATCCTCCATAAAAACTGCAGACCTCGGGGCGCCTAAGTAGCTCAGTGGGTTAAAGCCTCTGCTTTCAGCTCAGGTCATGATCCCAGGGTCCTGGGATTGAGTCCCCTATCTGGCTCTCTGCTCAGCGGGGAGCCTGCTTCCTCCTCTCTCTGCCTGCCTCTCTGCCTACTTGTGATCTCTCTCTGTCAAATAAATAAGTAAAAACTTAAAAAACCAAACCAAACAAACAAACAAACAAAAAACACTGCAGACCTCCAACAAAGACAAGACTCCTGTTCCTTTTCCTTTCAGAATCTCCCAGATACTCCTTCCATCTGTGTCTGCTCTCTCTATATCTCCAGTATACTCTGCTCCCATTGTCTGCTGGCTTGGTTTGATTTCCATCCTGCTTGAAGCTAATGACCCTACTTGACTGGTTTGCAGAACCCTGTCTGTGTCCTCGGACCTGGCCTTCCTATATGACTCTGGGGGTTTAAAGATCTCTCTAAAGCTAACATCTTTTGGTACATTCATCCCATGTTCCTTGGTCCCCAGTTCTAACAATAAGGATCTGACGTTAGCATAATGACCTACTTGGTTGGAAATTTAAATGTCACAGTAGCTCTGTTATTCTATCTGGGCCTCAGTCTGCTACTTGGCTGTGTCTAGTCATCCATTTCAGGTGATAACTACCTCTTTGTAAGTTACTAAAGAGACTCCCTGACTTTCATGTGTAGCCTTTAGTTGCTAATTAATGACCTTCAGTTTCTCACTATCCCTCTACAATATATCAACACAGCTCAGCTGTAGCCATGGATTCTATTATACCTGTAGGTATTATTTCTTTCTATGATATTGTGATTTATAATAAGAAATACTTATATCTAGTCTTCATCTTTTCTGGCAAAGATCTCCTAAACTAAGGAATTTCCTAAGTAATAGGTGTGAGCAAGGTGTCCTTTGTTATGGTTAATAGGAGACTTTTGGACTCCACTTAAGGAGGGGCTGGTTGCTAGAGGAACCAATCACCTGATTAGAAGGTTGGAAGTTTTAGTCCTACCCTCCTGACCTCCAAGGAGGGGAGAAGAGCCAGCAATTGAGTTCAATCATCAGTAGATACTGATTTAATTAATCATGTCTATGTTATGAAGCCTCCTTAAAAACCCAAAAGGATGGGGTTTGGAGAGCTTCCAGGTTGGTGTAGGCATGGAGATTTTGGGAAGTCCCATGCTTGGAGGGAGCATAGAAGCTCAGCCTGTACCACTGACCCTGACCTATGCATCTCTTTCCTCTGGCTGTTATATAGTAAGTAATGTTGCTCTGAGCCACTCTAGCAAATTAAACCCAAGCAGGGCATCCTGGGAGCTGATAGGTGATGGGTCAGAAACACAGATAATAAATTGGGCTTGGGACTGGCATCTGAGGTGGGGACAGTCTTGCAGGACTGAACCCTTAACCTGTAGAATCTGATGTTATTTCCAAGTAGATAGTGTCAGAATTGAGTTGTGTTGTAGGTCACCCAGCTGGTAGCAGAGCATTGCTTAGTGGGGAAGTGGGGGAACTGTACCCCCAAGCACATATATTGGAAATCAGAACCCACTTACCCCCGTATCTTCATCATCTGGAATCTGCCTATTGGAGAATTTCCCTCTTTGTGGACATCTTTTTCAGGCCACCAACTGTGAAATCTTTAGTCATGGGAACATCACCAGCTGGGGCCTTCTGATTTCATGTTAGCATGCCTGTTTTCTCAGACCACTCTTTTCAATGCTTCTGTTTGTTTGGTTCCTTTGGGAAGCATATGCCAAGATAAAATTCACATGAGTGAATGATTGCAAGAAATGTGGGTCAAGGATAAAAATAAGGGAAAGGAAGGTGCGGACAGCCTTTAGCTGCAAAGCTGTCATGATGCTGAAAGAGAGGAGGGAGAAAGGAGCTTTGAATCGAGGGAGTCTCAGAGTGCAGTGCATACTCAAGAAAATTCTGGCAAGATCCCTGGGGGGCCCTAGCGCTGAAGCCACTCATCAGGTACGTCCCACATCTCAAACAAATGCTCCTCATTTGTACCCCAGGGTGCTCATTCATTGCCTGGAATCAACCCAGACAAGCAGTGCTGGGGAGTGAATGTGATGAGAATCTAGAGGGACAACAGATATCCCTCAATTAATTATTCAGGGCATCCAAGTGGAGGCACTACCAGGTCAGCTACACAGGCTCTCAATACACAGTAGCTATTCTGTGGTTCTTCAAATAAAGCATTTTCAGGTGCTGCAACTTACCAGGTCCTTAAGAAGCAAGATTAGCATATTGACGACTGGTAGGTAGTAATTTAAGTACGCTTCACTGGCAAAATGAAGTTTGGTGTTTGACATGTTTAATCTGTTCAACTGGTTCAAATACTTTGATCAAAAAACTATTTGTGATTATATATACAATCATAAGTAAACATTTATTGTTAGAAAATGTTACTGCTAAGGAGAAAAATCACATAGCAAAACAGTTGAATCAGCAGCTATGTACATACCTGACTGAGGTCCGGTATCAAATAGTTTTTAGTGATACTCATTTAAATGAATAAACAGTATTCAAATATTCAAAAATTAATGTGACAACCCTTTTTCTTTCCTTAAAGATCCCACTGTAGTTAAAACACGATTCCATTAAGAATATATATAAACAGGGGTACCTGGGTGGTTCAGTCATTAAACATCTGCTTTCCGCTCAGGTGATGACCCCAGGGTGCTGGGATGGAGCCCTCATCTGGCTCCCTGCTCCATGGGGAGCTTCCTCTCCCACTCCCCCTACTTATGTTCCCTCTCTTGCTGTGTCTCTGTCAAGTAAATAAAATCTTAAAAAAAAAAAAAAAAAAAAAGAGAAAGAGAATATATAAACAATTGGAGTTAATGGATCCTATATCTATCACACAAAATGTGCCATACAGTATTCTGTTATCCAACATTATCCACCCTTCCTGGTAGCTCCATAGAGAACAGGAAGCATGCTTGCTTTTTGCAATCATTTTGTCATTGGTCATTATTTTCTTACAAAGACTTAGTTTCCCTATCTCAAACATTCCACAAATAACACCTTTAGTCTATAGTGAATCAAAAATACTGAATCTTTTATTTATTAGGAAACAGTTATAAATAGTAGGAAGTGGCACATAGGAAGGAACAGTGCTTCTAATCACGGTCTTTCCTATTTCCTATGTGACCTAATCCTTTACTTCTTTGACTACACATTTGCTGAAAATAAAAGTTTACAGAGTTGTAAAGATGAAATAAAATGCTTTATTTTAACATAATTTGTAAATTATTAGTAGAATTCATGAAACCTTTGGGATCTCAATTTTCAGAATAGGACAGGCATTTAGTAAATGTATTTTGAAACGGTCTAAATGTTCAATTCAAATGAACCGATGTTGGAATGACCTATGTGATTAAAATATCAGGAAATTTCACTTCATGTTCTATTTAAGGCGTTTTTAATTTAGCTTATAAGTCAAAACAGTTATGTGTATTTCTTCATTGTATATATATATATATGTAGACAACAATAACAATAGTTCTTTAATTGTGCTCTGATCTAATATTTAAGTATGCTATTTTGTTACAAAATGTAGAAAGTATTAAGCTAATGAAGTAATCCTTCTTAAATATTCCAATATAGGTATTCCATGTTTTGCTTTATTACCTTTTGATCATTTTCTTATAATGTATATGAATATATACAGTATTCATAAATTACTTTGGAATTATTCCATTGTATACCAATCCATTACCTTTAAAAAAAGGAATCCTTTTTGTGTGGGTCATATTGTTCTACCACATTCTGAAGAAACCCAAGTGCATTTCATCTATGTCCTCTTATATTTTGAGGATGAGATTATGGTATTTGAAATAATATCACCTAAACATGGGGTACTTGTCACAGTACCCTCCTTTCCAGCTGCAGTTGTCTGAGACTTTTGGCTTTCCCGTTCGGTGAAATGGTCTGTTAAGGAGACTAAATCATCAGCAGCCCAATGTAATTTCCTGATAATCCCCCCCACCACCTCCCGCCAGGAGGGCATGCTGGATTTCTAGAAAGTAATCCATTGTTCTCCATGACACATATTGGACGTTTTGAACTTGCTTTGTCAAAAATGAAGCTCTTGTTTTCCATTCAAAAGTTCTTTGATTCAGTTATCTCTTCCATAGTGTGTTCTAAGAGGATCATAATTTTCATTTCTTTAGGGGATGATTAACTCCCCCTCCCCCCAGACCCAGGTGGCCTCCTCTTTGTCTGAGAATCACCTAGCAAATTGGTTCCAGATATCACTTTCTTAGTACCTCATTTTTCACCAAATCATGTTAAATTCATTTGGGTGAAGTGAAGTCTTCTCACATACTTCCTCACATCTTAAAGTAAATGTATGTCAGTAGAAACTGGGCTGTCAATCACAGGTAGTAAAAATAGGTGATCTGTATATAACCTTTCCTGCGTGTGTGTGCGCGTGCGTATGTGTGTGTGTGTGACACAAGGCATCACATTTTAAGATAAAGGTAAAACGTGCCAATATCTAGAATGAGTTGGGCCGCCTTCTGCTTTCATTTATGGGCATCTTGACTTCATCAGGAGCGATAGACACATAAATAAAAAGCAGAATTTGGCCCATTGATTTTAAAGCCTTTGATCTCCGTTGAATAAGCCGAGTTAATTCACTTTTCCTCCTATCAACACACATGCATCATTTTAAAAAATGTTTGCATTCCTCAACAATGTCCAGAGGACAGACCAGTTTATGTACTGCTGGCTCTTATTTGACTCTGACAGTCACTGACCTCATCTAGGTTTTAGGTTAAGTGCAGTGGATAGCTTTATTTGCTGGTATCATGGATGATTGCTCTGGGAAGAAATAAAACAAGGAAATGAAGCCAGGATTCTGTGAGAGCTGCCTACAATTCACAGCATGTAGTCAACTGACGGAAACGAATATTGCCTTTTCTCACATTTTCCAACATTTTATAGTGAACAAATGTGAAAGTAGAGACTTTCTTTTTCATCTGTATAAGAGACCTTTATTTATAGCACTAACGCTTGATGCAGCCAAACCTTTTGAAAAAGATGACGCCGTCAAACAAATCTGAACAACTGGAAAAATTAAACTTTAGAAAACAATGTAACTCTCTCTTTCCTGGTTTAAACGTTTGAGAATCAGAGTAACTTGTTAAGGTTAAATTGTTGGTCAGAGCAAAGCAAAGGCAATTTTAAAATCCGATTTCAAAAACAAGAGATGCCTGGGTGGCTCAGTGGGTTAAACTTCTGCCTTTGGCTCAGGTCATGATCTCAGGGTCCTGGGATCGAGCCCCATATCAGGTTCCCTCCTTAGTGGAGGAGTTTTGGCGCCTGGGGGTTTAGGGGGTGGGAGGGTTCTGGTTCTCCCTCTCCCTCTGCCTCTCCCACTTCCTTCATGCTCATGCTCTGTCTCTATCTCAAATAAAATTTAAATATATATATATATATAGATCTATCTATATATATATATTTACTAGGCATTCTAATAGAGCTTCTAAAAATCATCTTGTTCTTGGCAAAATTATGGTGTGTAGTGGTAATAAAGTAATTCCTGGGACCATAATGACTTTATAAAAATATAAATTAAAATATGCTAGCAAGGAAATAGTTCAGACTTTCCTCTTTTGTGGGTTTTTTTGTATAGAAAAAAAAATCATTCTTTAATTCTGCTCCTCTAACAATGTTTAAAATACAGCTGTGAAATACAAAGTGCTTACCTTAGGAAACTTCTCTTCCTCCCCACCCCACTACTCTCTCTTTCTCTCTCTCTCCATCTGAAATCCAAATTAGATCCACTTCATTGATTAAAAATATTGCTTCTCGTGATTTGCCAAAAACTGTATTCTGAAATTTAAATTAGGTTAAGTATTTTGTAGCAGACTGCCATAATAATTTTCTAAAGCAATAAAATCAGTTATCAGAATTAATGATACATAAAATTCATTTTATGATTTTACTTACATTACCTTGCATCTCTCTTTTTATCTATTTTCGAAAGAGCTCCTTTAATCCTTGTAAGGTGGGTCTGCCCTCTCCAGTGACCCTGGATGTGGTGGAGAAGCCAACCAGATTCAATATAATGTTTTGTATATATTCGTATTGGTATCCAGAAGTGGCGGGGAATATACACAAGGAATAGGATAGACTCGGTAGCCTGCTATCTCTGCAAATAGGAAATCCCCCTAAAGTGGCAGTTACCCCGTAAGTGGCCTTCCCTGGAGCTATCAGTGATGGAGTAGCTGGTGTTACCTGCTGCGTGAATGGAGCAGCTGCCACTTGAAAAATCAAGGGATGGGCCCCGGTAGCGTAATGACCCTCTTCACAGAACTGCTGAGGACAGAGCTCTCCTTTGCTTTCCTTGTTAGCCTACGAGGACAAATGAAATCTCCTTTACTTAAACTATTGAGTCCATCATTCTTTCTGTCATTTAGCCAATCAGTCCTTCCCTAATTAAGCAGGTATGAAGCGCCTGCTGTGCATAGGCACCGGGCTGTTGATTGGAGCGCCAGAAGCAGAAGGCTGGGTTTGTTTTCAGGGAGTGTGTCTTGTGAGGAGACAAACATATAATCCTCTAGGCAGGAATTAAGTTCTAGGATAGCACAAATGAAAGAGTCTAATGATTCTACCAAAGATGTTCACTTAGGAGATTCTTCTAAGTTTCAGGAAAGAATAACAGTTTTAGATGCCTGGTTGGCTCTGTCGTTGGCTCATTGCTGGGAAAGTATGGCCGAAGAAACAGGACACAGCTGTGGTAGCTCTTCAAAAGTAACTTAAAACATTCAATTTGCTTAGAAAAGATTGGCCTCTAGGTCAAGAGACTTGCAGGTCCAGAATGTGTCATTTTATTTTGCCTGAGTTTATAGGAGCGTATCACAAACCTCTTAGACTGCGGCCAGGATCCCTCAGTATTCTAAAGGAGACCAAGACAGAGAGCGATCTGAAGAGCACGCCGGCCTGCCGCACCCTAATAACCATGGGTCTCCTCTTTCCTTTTCCGTTTAACACCTTACCTCGCATTGTAACCTTGTCTCATTCTGTTTCAAGCTCCACAAACTTCTATAGAGCAGTGCTTCTTAATTTTATTATACCATTAATATGGACACTTAAAAATCTCTTGAAGTGTATATTCGGGGTGGGCCTTGAGATTCTTCATTTCAAGCAAATTCCTAGGTAATACTCATTCTCAGCTCAAGTGACAGATAGTACACCCGTTTGTTCTCATCTCACCCATCATATATAAAGAAAACACTTTTATTTATGTTTTCTTTCATTTAAAGGTAACTATAATTGTGAAAACTGTACATATTTTTCAGACTTCTGGTGGAAGATGTTTTACATGCATAATTGGGATGATATGAAAGCATTGATTTTCACTATCTTAAAGAAACAAAACAAAACAAAACAAAAACGTGTGGGACACCTGGGTGGCTCAGTGGGCTAAGCGTCTGCCTTTGGCTCAGGTCATGATATCAGGGTCCTAGAATCGAGCCCCGCATTGGGCTCTCTGATTAGTGGGGACCCTACTCCCCCCTGCCTCACCCATCTACCTCTCTGCCTACTTGTGATCTCTGTCTGTCAAATAAACAAATAAAATCTTAGAAACAAACAAACAGGGGTTCCTGGGTGGCTCAGTGGGTTCAGGCCTCTGCCTTTGGCTCAGGTCATGATCCCAGGGTCCTGGGATCGAGCCCCACATGGGGCTCTCTGCTCAGCGGGGAGCCTGCTTCCTCCTCTCTCCCTGCCTGCCTCTCTGCCTACTTGTGATCTCTGTCTATCAAATAAATAAAATATTTAAAACAAACAAAAAACAACAACTTTTGGACAAAATACATCGAGACAAGAAGAGTCTCATGGACATTGGGGAGGGTATGTGATTTGGTGAGTGCTGTGAAGTGTGTAAACCTGGTGATTCACAGACCTGTACCCCTGGGGATAAAAATATATGTTTATAAAATAAAAAATTAAAATAAAAAAAAATGACACTAAAAAAAAAAAAAAAAAAAAAAAAAAAAAAGAATCTCATGTATTCAATTGAATGTTTGGAAATTAGAAGATCTTGAACTTCTTGTTCAAATAGTCCTCTAGATAACAGCATCCATCAGAAAATAATACTTTGACCATTTCATATTTAATCTTCCTCTCCGGTTCATTTCTGCTCTATTCTTCCATGGATCCTTAGCACCCAGCACAGTGCCTTACAATGGATAAACATGCCATATTCCTTTTATCCATGAATTAAAAAAAAAAAAAAAAAAAAACAGCAAAAAAAAACACATAACTGCCTTCCTAACCTCTTCTTCCTCTTTTCTCAATAGGTCACTGATTCCTTAGCTAAGAGTTAGGACTCTGATGCTGCATATATGCTCTGAACATGTTTTGATAGTAGAATCCTGAATTGGGAAAAGAACTAGAATATAACAGAAAATACGGTGTGCTTCCAGGGAGATCAGATTAACTATTTTTCTCTCTTTATGTAGAAATGTCCATCTGATGGCCATGAAAATACAGATTTTCTCTGGGAGCAGAGAGATGGTTGGGTAGACTATGTATCATAAACACTTAAACTCTTAAATATTAAAATAGAGGGCTTGTCCTCAAGGACACATTGGAATACTTAATCATTCTGCCTAAATGGGTGAATAAGCGCTGTGCACACTTTACAGTAATAACCAGAGAATAGTGTAATTCACACATTGATTCAAACAATAAATCCTATGGTAATAGAATGTGTATTATTTAAATTGCCTGAGTCTACACTGCTGATCTTAGACTGTGTAGACTACCACAGCTTGTTTTTTTTTTTAACGGAATGATATAGTTTCTATAAAATGTTAGAGGATAGAAGTCATATCTGATACATCTTAAGTGTATTCTTGTCACTTAACACTATAACTGAAGCATTCATGATTAAAGTATATGTTGTTCACAGATGAGTGAAGGAATGAATGAGCCATTTCCATAAACAGGTTAGAAATAGCAGGTTAGAAATTGTGACATAATGAAGTTTAAATATACCTAAATAATGGGTGTTGCTTTTAGGATACATAGTCTGAGAGGAAAAATGTTTGTTTTTGTTCAGGGTCTGGCTGAACAAATTGTTAGATATATTTCTAAACAAAACACGCTAGTTAGTTCACTCATTAAGTGTCTTAATTAGAAATACATTAAAATTAAATCCTGGAACAAGTACAAATTCACCATATTTTACTAATTTTCTCCTATTGTGCAATTATGAACTTTAAATATTACATTCATATATTTTGCTAGACTGTAGAAATACTGCTAGAATAACATGAGAACTAATCAAATATTTTTTATTATTTTTCTCTGTACTCAAATACAGAGAAAATAGAGTACATAGCACTTCCAATGAACTGGAAATCTACCCACAATAATTATTTTTGGTGGAATTTTACTCAATTAAATTTTTTTATGGAAGCCTGTATTGGCATAGCAAGAAAAATTTAGCTGTGTATTTCTTTACCTAGACATTTTGATTGTACTATTTTAGTTTAGAAAATAATCTAAGTGGGTGCCTGGGTAGCTCAGTGGGTTAAAGCCTCTGCCTTCGGCTCAGGTCATGATCTCAGGGTCCTCTGCTCGACAGGGAGCCTGCTTCCTCCTCTCTCTCTCTCTTCCTACCTCTCTGCCTGCCTCTCTGCCTACTTATGATCTGTCTGTCAAATAAATAAATAAAAATCTTTAAAAAAATAAAAAAAAATAATATTCTAAGTGAAGAACTATATAGTTCCACTAATAAGATTTGCTACATTTTTAATGCTCCCAAATTTAATGGTTCATCAAGGGAGAATTACATAAAGAAATTTAAAAATGTGCCCATTTAATAGAATGCTTCACATTTATTTTAAAAAATTGATCTCCATATGCTGCCATAGAAGGATGTCCAAGGTATAATTGTTAAATGACATGAAAATGTATTAGAGTTATATAGCATTTTATTTTTGTAAGGTAATTAAAAATCATCTATAATTTTCCATTTGAAAAAGTAAACAATAGTTTTATATTTTACTTTATATATAAAAAGGAATGTTTTCCTTTCAGAAAATATATATATATTCTAACAGCAACATCAAACCTAAAGGCATAGGTATGTAGAAGCTTTGTTATATCAACCATTTCAAGATGACTTTTGATAAATACTCTAAATATCTTTTTTTTCCTAAATTTGGTTGTATTGTTCAGGAAGAGTTATTAACTGTAAAGATTCAATTTATTAATAGAAGTGCATGTGTTGTTTGTTCTAGGGACCATGAATAAAATTTAAAAACAAATGTAATCCATAGACATGAATTTGTTCCTACATGTAATAGGCAGTATTCATTAGGACTCCTGTATCAGAATTTTTTTTTTTTTTGAGAGAGGGAGGGGTGTGGTGAAGTGGGAAGTGGGGGTGGGAGTAGGGGCAGAGGGAGGTAGAGAAACCTAAGAAGACCCCTTGCCCAGCACAGAGCCCAATGCTGGACTCCATCTCCATCTTCAGATCACAACCTGACCTGAAATCAAGAGCCAGGCACTTGACTGACTGAGCCAACCAGGTGCATGTGTGTAACTTTCTAACTTCTGGGGTCTCCTTCCCTGTTTCCCAGGGGAGGGGATTCTAAAGCACAACATTACTAGCTCCTCCTTCCTCCTCCCCTTTGTAGCCTCCCTTAACTCATTCCCTTTCAAAAGATGAGTGACTTATTTGGCCACTGAGTTTGAGAGCAGAAACTTACACGAATAGATGGCTTGTTATTTCTTCTCTTTTCTCATAGGTAGAGGTAATATACCTATGATTGGGGAGTGGTATATTAAATGCTGGGGTTTGTTATCAAGAAAGCAACTGACCTGTAGATAATTGGCTTTATCAGCAACAAAGTTTGGTTTCACATCTTCTTTGCTCTTTCAGTCATAGTTCTCATTTAGTTCAAACTTGAGATGGGAGAGATGGATATTATGTATGGTTTCCCTATGCCATGACAGTCGTCTGATGGAATTCCAGATATTGAAAATATAGCTCAAAATCCCCCCCCCCCAAATCATGTTATGTTCTGTTTTTGCCAGTTTTGTCTGATTATAAAACAAAAAAATATAAGGGGTGCCTGGGTGGCTCAGTGAGTTAAAATAAAAAAACACATCAATTGAAATTTGAATAATTAAAATTTTTATAAATTAAATAGAAGACATATAATAAAATTAAAAGATTATAAGAATTATATAGCTTATTTTAACACTTACAAGCAAATATAGCTAACATTCTGTCATAGTATATTGGGTTCTTAATGACTCTTTAAAACATTTATGATTATCTAAAAATATGTTATATATTTTTGTTGTCAATTAACAACTATGGTATTAACATTTTCCTTGTTCATAAGGTGCTTATAACAAGCTTAATTTTAATCATTCCATTATCAGTGGTGTAGATGCATCACATTGTTTTCTTTTAAATACCCCTTGTATTGAGGATTTATTTTTAATTTCTCACCATTGTATGTAGTGTTGTTAAAAATATCCTCATGCCAAAATCACTGTTTCCATTTCTTTCCTATAGACCTCATACAAGGAAATTTCCAAATGCAAATTTACATAAAAAACTCAATTTTCAAAAAACAAAAAATAAGGAATTTAAATTTTCACTGAAGTGAAAAATTTACAGGTTTTTTTAAGAAGCTTTTTTTTTTATAAAAAAAGTAATAAATGGTCATTGTAGAAAAATTGGAAAAATATAAAACCACTGAGACTGTCCAGCAAATCTATATTAAGATATAAAAGTTTTGTGTTCCTTTTAGTTTTAATATCAATGTGAGCTTCCTGCCTAACTTTCCTATAGACAAATAGAGATAAAGTGCAACCCTTTAAATGAGGTAACTGCAATTTCCTGATTGCTGTTTCTTCAAGATCAGTTAGTGGGACATGCATACATATTTCACATTGAATCCTTTAGAGTGTTCATCTTAGAAACTAACAGAAGTATGTCTGAAGTTGTGCTACTTCAAAGGGAAAATCTGGGTCCAAAATAACAGTTGCAAAAACAGTTTCTGTGGTTTTATAATCTTTTGCTCCCTAATTCAGATATCTCAGAGAATTCATGGAGTTTCCAGACCACTGTTGAGCATCCCTCTGAGTCAGACACCTAGGGTATGTCCAGGAGCACGTATGGCATGTATGGTTCTCCTCAGTCTGGCATGTTGGGTGATATCCCTCAGCATTGCTGTCACACAAAGCATTAGCTATTTGCTAATATATTCAACCATCACCATGTTTCATATTTATTAAGTACTTTCAAATTAAACATTTCAAAGATCTCTTGATTCTTCCTCCCTCTATGAATGTATTTCTTAAATAACACTTTCCACCCCAGGGAGAGATACTACTATCCATCCAGTTGCAAATGTCAAATCCAAGAGATCATTCTTAATTTCTGTGGTTTTCTCACTCTTGACATTCCAAACCACATCATATCTTGTTTTTCCCCAAAACATATTCTACATATTTCCACTTCTCTCCAGTTTCTCTGCTATGTCCCTGGTCTAAGTCTCAACCATATCTCCCTTAGACTTCTGGAATAGCGCCTATCTGGCCTTTCATTTCTACTTCTCCAGAAAACTCTTCTGCACTGAAGCTCTAGGGATCTTTTGAAATTATAGATCATGTCAAGTAACTGTGCCCTCCTCAAAATCCTTCCATGTCTCCCCATTGCAAGGATATTAAACTTTCTATATCTAAACTGCAAGGCCCTGTATGAGTGAAACCTTGCCTGAATTTCTGATTGCATTTCATAATGCTGGTGAATTAAGCCTTCCCATTCTGCTTTGCTCAGATCCTTGAATAGCTGACTCCTTGACAATTTAAATTAAAAAAGCATCCTTTTAACATATCTGTACAAGGATTTCCTTCCTACTTGATGATGCTTTATAACATAGTAATTTCATAATTATCTTAAGTAGAATAGCAAATAATATTTTTTGAAAATTTTATGAAGAGCAAATTTTCTGAGTATTTTTTTGTGAATAACTCACTTGCATTAAAAAATGAAAAATAAATTGCCCATATTAAAAGTTTCGGGAGAAAAGCTTTCCTCACAAGTATTATAGATATAAATTCCATATGTCCGGGCACTTAGTCTTTTAGAGAAACATGAATTTTTTTCTTTTATTGAAAAAACCCTGTATTTTTCATTTTTGATTGAAGATTTCTAAGGTAGTTCCTAATTATTAAGTTTCTAAAATGGCATGTTCTGATAATTCATAATACCAGAAAGTCTTCTTAGTATATTTTGCTGACTTTGTTTTTATCTATTCCTGAGAAGTAGCTAAAAGAAATAGGACATTGAGTTCCCTCCAGTTCTGCTGCTTCAGATCTATCAACTTCTTCCTCATCAGTTTACTTTTTTTATTGCTTTTTTTTCTCTGTGTTTCAAAGGTTTGATTGGGAATCATCAGATATTGGTTTTCTGTTATGGTTTTTTGTTTGTTTGTTTGTTTGTTTTTGTTATTCCTAATGCAATCTACTTCAACTTTCCATATCTTTGTTTTCACACACACACATGCACACACACTATATCAAACTATACATATGCATGTGTATGCATTTCTCCTTAACTTCATCCTTTTTGAAAAAATTTTTGCTACTTGCTGTTTTTATTTAAATTCAATTAACATATAATGTATTATTAGTTTCAGAGGTAGAGGACAGTTATTCATCAGTCTTCTATAACACCCAGTGCTCATTACATCATGTGCCCTCCTTAATGTCCATCATGCAGTTAACCACATATTCCCACTCCCCTCTACTCCGGCAACCCTCAGTTTCTTTCTTAGTCACTTATGGTTTATTTCCCTTCTGATTTTTCCCTCTCTTATCCTATGGTCCTCTGTTTTGTTTCTTAAATTCCACATGAGTGAGATCATAGGATAATTGTCTTTCTCTGATTGACTTATTTCAGTTAGCACAATACCCTCCAGTTCCGTCCATGTCATTGCAAATGGCAAGATTTCATTTTTTTTGATGGCTTAGCAATATTCCAATGTGTGTGTGTGTGTGTGTGTGTGTGTGGTGTCTATACCATCTCTTCTTTATCCATTCATCTGTCAATGGACATCGGTTCTTTTCATAGTTTGTCTATTATGCAATATTGATTCTATGAACATTGGGGTGCAGGTACCTCTTAGGACCACTATATTTGTATCTTTGGGGTAAATCCCTAGTAGTGCAATTGCTGGGTCATAGGGTAGCTCTATTTCCAACTTTTTGAGGAACTTCCATATTGTTTTCCAGAGTGGCTGCAGCAGCTTGCATTCCCATGAAGAGTGTAGGAGGGTATCCCTTTCTCTACATCCTCACCAACATCTGTCATTTCCTGAGTTGTTCATTTTAGCCATTCTGACTGGTGTGAGGTGGTATCTCACAGTGGTTTTGATTAGCATTTCCCTGATGCTGAGTGATGTTGAGCATCTTTTCATGTGTCTGTTGGCCATTTGTTTGTCTTCTTTGGAGAAATGTCTGTTCATGTCTTCTGCCCATTTCTTAATTGGATTACTTCTTCATTGGGTGTTGAGTTTGATAAGTTCTTCCCCTTTTTTAAAGATTTTATTTATTTATTTGAGAGAAAGAGGTGGTGAGAGAGAGTACAAGTAGGCAGGAGAAGGAGAAGCAAGCTCCCCATTAAGCAGGGAGCCTGATGTGGAACTCAATCCCAGGTCCCTGGGATTATGACCTGAGCAGAAGGCAGATACTTAACTGATTGAGCCATCCAGGTGCCTGGAGTTTGATTAGTTCTTTATAGATTTTGGATACTAGCCCTTTATCTGATATGTCATTTGCAAATACCTTCTCCCATTTTGTCACTTGTTTTTTGGTTTTATTGACTGTTTTCTTTGCTATGCAAAAGATTTTTATTTTGATGAAGTCCCAATAGCACATTTTTGCCTTTGTTTCCCTTGCCTGTGGAGACGTATCTAGCAAGAAGTTGCTGTAGCCCAGGTGGAAGAGGTTACCGCTGTGTTCTCCTCTAGGATTTTGGTGGACTCCTGTCTCACATTTAAGTCTTTCATCCATTTTGAGTCCATTTTTGTGTATAGTATAAGAAAATGGTCCAGTTTCATTCTTCTTCATGTGGCTATCCAATTTTCCCAACACCATTTGTTGAAGAGACTTTTTTCCATTGGATAGTCTTTCCTGCTTTGTCAAAGATTAATTGACCATTGAGTTGAAAATCTATTTCTGGGTTCTCTATTCTGTTCCATTGATCTATGTGTTTGTTTTTGTGCCACTACCATACTGTGATGATGATTACAGCTTTGTAATCTAACTTGAAGTCTGGAATTGTGGTACCACCAGCTTTGGTTTTCTTTTTCAGCATCTCTTTGGATATTTGGGGTCTTTTCTGGTTCCATACAAATTTTAGGACTATTTGTTCCACCTCTGTGGAAAAAAAAAATAGTTGATGGTGGTTTGATAAGGGTTGCATTGAATGTGTAGATTGCTCTAGGTAGCATAGACATTTTAACAATATTTATTCTTCTAATCCAAGAGCATGGAATATTTTTCCATCTCTTTGTGTCTTTTTCAGTTTCTTCCATAAGAATTCTGTAGTTTTAGAATACAGCTCCTTTACCTCTTTGGTTAGGTTTATTCCTTGGTATCCTATAGTTTTTGGCATAATTGTAAATGGGATCAACTCCTTAATTTCTCTTTCTTCTGTCTCACTGTTAGTGTATAGAAATGCAACTGATTTATGTGCATTGATTTTATATCCTGCCACTTTGTTGAAATCTTGTATGAGTTCTAGCAATTTGCGGGGAGAGTCCATTGGCTTTTCCATATAGAGTTACATGTCATCTGTGGAGAGTGAGAGTTTGAATTCTTTGCTGATTCGGATGCCTTTTATTTCTTTGTGTTTTCTGATTGCTGGGGATAGAACTTCTGGTAATATTTTGAGTGAAAGTGGTGATAGTGGACATCCCTGCTGTGTTCCTAACCTTAAAGTAAAAGCTCTCAGATTTTCCTCATTTAGAATGATATTCACTGTGGGCTTTTCATAGACGGTTTTTATGATATTGAAATATGTACCCTCTATCCTACATTGTGAAGAGTTTTTTTTTTTTCAAGATTGTATTTATTTATTTGATAGACAGAGATCACAAGTAGGCAGAGAGGCAGGCAGAGAGAGAGGAGGAAGCAGTCTCCCTGCTGAGCAGAGAGCCCGATCCCAGGACCCTGGGATCACAACCCGAGTCGAAAGCAGAGGCTTTAACCCACTGAGTCACCCAGGTGCCCCATACTGTGAAGAGTTTTAATCAAGAATGAGTGCTATACTTTATCAAATGCTTTTTCTGTGTCTATTATGAGGATCGTATGGTTCTCATCCTTTCTTTTATTAATGTTGTATATCACATTGATTTGTGGAGGTTGAACCACCTCTGCAGCCCACTTGGTCACAGTGAGTAATCCTTTTAATGTACTGTTGGATCCTATTGACTATTATCTTGGTGAGAATTTTTGCATCCATGTTCATCATGGATAATGGTCTATAATTCTCCTTTTTGGTGGGGTCTTTGTCTTGTTTGGGGATCAAACCAGGTAATGTTGGCTCGTAGAAAGAGTTTGGAAGTTTTCTTTCCATTTCTATTTTTTGAAACAGGTTCAGAAGGATAGGTATTAATTCTTTAAATGTTCAATAGAATTCCTTCGTGGAAGGCATCCAGCCCTAGACTCTTGTTTGTTGTGAGATTTTTGATTATTGCTTCAATTTCCTTGCTGGTTATGTATCTGTTCAGGTTTTTTATTTCTTCTTACTTCAGTTTTGGTAATGTGTAGGTCTCAAGGAATGAATCAGTCTGTTTCTTCCAGATAGCCTAATTTGTTGACACATAGTTGCTCATAATATGTTCTTATAACTATTTGTATTTCTTCACTATTTATTGTGATTTCTCCTCTTTCATTCATGATTTTATTTATCTGGGTCCTTTCTCTTTTCTTTTTGATAAGCCTGGCCAGGGTTTATCAATCTTATTAGTTCTTTCAAAGAATCAGTTCCTAGTTTCCTTGATTTGTTCTACTTTTCCATTGGTTTCTATTTCATTGATTTCTCCTCTAAATCTTCATTAATTCTCTTTTCCTGCTGGGTTTAGGCTTAATTTTCTGTTCTCTCTCCAGCTCCCCTTTTTTATTTTATTTTATTTTATTTTATTTTATTTTATTTATTTATTTGGGAGAGGATGAGAGTAAGAGAGCACAAGCATTGGGAAGAGCAGCAGAGGAAGAGGAAGAAACAGACTCCTTACTGAGGAGAGACCCTGATGTAGGGCTCAATCCCAGGACTCAGAGATCATGACCTGAGCCAAAGGCAGACACTTAACCAACTGAGCCACCTGGTTGCCCCTCTCTAGCTTCTTTAGGTATAAGTTTAGGTTGTATATTGGAGACCTTTCTTGTTTCTTGAGAAAGGCTTGTATTGTTATATACTTCCCTGTTAGGACCACCTTTGCTGCCTCCCAAAAGTTTTAAACAGCATATTTTCATTTTCATTTGTTTCCATGATTTTTTAAAAATTTTCTTTAATTTCCTTGTTCACCCATTTATTCTTTAGTAGGATGCTCTTTAACCTCCATGCATTTGAATTGTTTCCAAATTTCTTCCTGTGATTGAGTTCTAGTTTCAAAACATTGCAGCCTGAAAAAGTGAAGGGAGTGATCCAAATCTTTTGGTACCAGTTGAAACCTTACTTGTGACCCAGTATGTGATCTATTCTGGAGAATGTTCCATGTGCACTTGAGAAAAATGTTATTCTATTGCTTTAAGATGGAATGCTCTGAATAGTTCTGTGAAGTCCATCTGGTCCAGTGTGTCATTCAAAGCCCTTGTTTCCTTATTGATTTCCGCTTCAATGATTTGTCCATTGCAGTGAATGGGGTGTTAAAGCCCCCTACTATTTTCTATTATATCTATTTCTACTATGCATTTCTTTAATTTTATTATTAATCGGTTTATAAAACTGGGTGCTCCCATGTTAGGGGCATAAATATTTACAATTGTTAGATCTTCTTGTAGCATAGACCCTATAATTATGATATAGTGTCCTGCCTCATCTTTTAGTACAGTCTTTGGTTTAAAATCTAATTTGTATGATAGATTTGATTGCTATTACAGCTTTCTTTTGATGTCCATTTGCATGATAAATGGTGTTTCACGCCCTCACTTTCAATCTGGAGGTGTCTTTGGGTCTAAAATGAGTCTGTTGCAGACAGCATATTGATGGGCCTTGCTTTTTTATCCAGTCTGATAACCTCTGTCCTTTGTTTGGGACATTTAGCCCATTTACATTCTGAGTAACTATTGAAAGAGATGAACTTATTGCCAGTGTATTATCTATAAAGTCCCTATTTCTGCATATTGTCTGTGTTCCTTTCTGGTCTGTTACTTTTGGGCCCTCGCTTCACTTAAAGGATCCCTTCCAATATTTCTTGCAGGGCTTGTTTGATGATCACAGATTCTTTTAGTTTCTTTTTGTCCTGGAAGCTTTTTTTTTTTTTTTTTTTTTTTAAGATTTTTATTTATTTGAGGGAACACAAGTGAGAGGGAAAGAGAGGGAGAAAGCAAGAGAGGAAGAGAGAAAGCACAAGCTGGGGAGAGAGGCTGATGGAGAGGGAGAAGCAGACTCCACACTTAGCAAGGAACTCAATGTGGGGCTTGATCCCTGGACCCTGGGATCATGACCTGAGCTGAAGACAGACCCTTAATCAATTGAGCCACCTAGGTGCCTCTGTTTTGTAAGCTTTTCTTCTCTCCTTCTATTTTGAATATTCATTCTTGAAGGATAAAATGTTCTTCACTGCATATTTTTCTCATCTAGTACCCTGAATATATCATGACAATCCTTTCTGACCTGCCAGGTCTCTATGGATAGGTTAGCTTCCCTCATAGGTTATAGACCTCTTTTTTTTTTTTTTTTTAAGATTTTATTTATTTATTTGGCAGCCAGATCACAAGTAGGCAGAGAGGCAGACAGGGGAGGGAGGGAAAGCAGGCTCCCTGCTGAGAAGAGACTCTGATGTGGGGTTCAATACCAGGACACTGAGACCATGACCTGAGCTGAAGGCAAAGGCTTTAACCCTCTGAGCCAACCAGGTGCCCCAGGTTATGGACCTCTTCCTGAGCTGCTTCTCTTTGTCTCTGAGAACTTCAAGTTTCACTATTATGTCTCAGTGTTGACCTATTTTTATTGATTTGGAGGGAGGTTCTCTGTGCCTCCTGGACTTGAATGCCTGTTTTCTTCCCCAGATTAGGGAAATTATTTGCTATAGTTTGCTCCAGTATAGCTTCTGTACCCCTACTCCCTCTCTCTATTTCCTCTTCTTATGGGATACCAATTGTTCTAATACTGGTTTGCTTTATGATTATCAAATTCTCCCTTCATGATCCAGTAGTTGTTTAACTCTCTTTTCCTCAGCTTCTTCATTCTCCATCATTTTGTCTTCTATATCACTAATTCTGTCTTCTGCCTCATTTATGCTAGCAGTTTGAGCCTCCATTTTTGGTTGCATCTCATTAATAGCTTTCTTAAAATGTTGACTTGATTAGATTTTAATTACTTTATTTATTTGTTTTCAGAAAGAGATTTTCCAGTGTCTTGTATGCTTTTTACAAGCCGGCTAGTATCTTTCTATCTAATCATTATTCTGAACTGTAGTTCCAACATCTTATATTCATGCTGATTAGGCCCCTGGCAGTCAATACTGCCTCTTATTCTCTTTTTCAAGAAGACTTTTTTCCCATAATTTCATTCTGTCCAGAGAACAATAGATAAATAAGAGAATAAAACACTAAAATGGCAACAAGGACCCCAGAGAAATATACACTAAATGAATTAGAAGAGATCTGAATCTGAAAAAATAAGTAATTAAACTAATTAATTAATTAATTAAAGAGAGAGAATATAATCACACAGGTGGACAGAACAGAGCAACACACTGGATTCTGTTTGTATTTGGTCTGTGTTTTAGAAAACTAGATCCCAAAATTTTATTGAAGAAAACGTATATATGTACTAAAAATAAAATAAAATACAATAAAAAGATAGAATTAATCCATAAAAACTAAAATTAAAAATATTTTTTAAAAAAGAGTGCATAATGTAAGAAATTGGTTGAAAAAGGAAAGAAAAAAAATAAAATTCAAAGACTAAATTATCATGGGGTGAAAAACATGAATTCTGTATATATTTTCCCTTAGCCACTACTTCTGTATGATTGGTAAATTTTATCTAGGCTGAATGTTCTTTCTGATCTTCAGGGGAGGGGCCTGTTGCTTTGGCTCTCAAGTGTCTTTGCCCCTGACATGATTGCACCACCCTCGCCAGAGGGCCAGGCTAACTGTATTTCTCCAGGCTAACTGGAGAAATACACTCCAGATCACTCTCTGTAGCTTTTGTTCCCTAAAGGCTTTCCTTGCTGCTTTAGAGGATGATATTGAAAATGACAGCCTTCCAGGCACCTGAGTGGCTCAGTCCACTAAGCATCATGATCCCAGGGATCTGGAATCGAGTCCGATATTGGGCTCTCTGCTTGGCTAGGAGTCTGCTTCTCCCTTTACCCCTCCCTCACTCCTTGTGCTCTCTTTCTCTCGTGTTCTCTCTTGTGTTCTCTCTCATGCTCTCTCTATGTTGTGCTCTCTTTCAACTAAATAAATAAAATCTTTAAAAAAAAAAAAAAAAGAAAGAAAGAAAAAAGAAAATGATGGCCTCGATCTGCAGCCCTAGTACCCAGGGCTGGGTACTAGTACCCGGGGGCCCCTTACACCTCTGTACACTCTCAGGGAAAAGCGATCAATCACTCTTATCTCCCTAGTCTCTGGCCATAATCTGTGCTCACCCAGCCTGGGATCAACGGTTTCTATCTCAGGCATATATCCCCATTTTAAGTCTCTAAACCCTGCAGATCCCTGTGGTTTGCACCAGAGTCAATCCTCCCTGGGGAGAAAAGTGGTGGGTCTTGCAGGGGGTTCTATCACAAGCTGGACCCCTGCTCAGAGAGCAGTTGCCCATCGAAGCCATGGTTCACAGTCTATTGCAATCCCCAGATGGGAGCACACTTCTGGGATCATTGATTGCAGTCAGCCTCCCTGCTCCAATGCCTGGGAGCTCTGTTACACTCAGGCACCCTCAGTCTTCCTGTGACCTTAGAGATCCTGAGACCAAACTATCCCACCTAGGATTCCACCCTTCCCGCCACCTGAGGTGGTTTAGGCAGGGATGTCTGTCACAGGAGAGATCAAAATTCTAAAAGTTCTGATTTTGTGCTCCTCTGCTCTATCACTTGGCGGTAGCTGGCTGGCAGAGGCTACCTTCCCCCACAGTCTATCTTCCCATATATCAGCTTGAATTCACTTCTCTGCACCTCCTACCTTGCAGAAAGCGGTTCCTTTCCTATTTATAGAGTTGCAACAATTCTTTCCTTAAATCTCGGTTGAGTTGACACGTGTTCAGAATGATTCAATAACTATCCAGATGAATTCCTGGGACCAGACGAAACTAAGGTTTCCTACTCCTCTACCATCTTGGACTCCCCTTTTTCTAACATTTTTTGTTTTTGTTTTTGTTTGTTTGTGTTTGGTGGAGGGAGCTGATAAATTGAATTTAAGTGGTTGTTTTAAAAGGCAGCTGCTATGCTGCTTGTTACTAAAACTCTATTACACTAAATACTAAGGTCCCATTAGTTTCTAATAATTGTGTTATAAGAATATTCTTATGGTCAAATCTTAAAATACTTCCTATTATATACCTTTTTAAGGAATTTTATATATAAAAGGCTCCTTAAAGATTCATAGTAAAGAAACACATTAATTTTGTTTAGTCTTTTATTTTTCAAACTCATACATATTCACCTTCAATTTTGATAGTGATGTCCGCTAGAAAGTCTTTCACAGATATATCATACAGCAGCTTGCCTTACTTAACACTAACTCAAATCTGTTGTCAATGTATATGAGAAATAAAAATATTACTTTTTAAACTCCATTGATATTAGAGTTTTGGATATCATTTAGGTTTTACAAATTAGATGGAGAAGTCTTTAGCCACATGGAGTAAGAAAGGTTCCCAATTGAGATTTTTACTTCCAGGTAGAGTTACTTATGGCAAGAGAGGCAGGAAACAGATATATTTACTAATGAGAATCCTTACAAAGGGGCCACGGTCCTGGAAATCGCAGCTTTGGTAGCAATTTCCTGTCATTCCCAACCTATGGAGTAGCGGAGGTGGCAGGCACATTGGTCTCTGGGTCTATGGTTTGTTTCAGAAAATAACTCTTAGAAATTCAGATTGAAAAGTGTCAATTTATTCCTTTAAAAGACCCTTTGAACTCATTATCTCTTAATAAACCTAATTCTATTTAAAGCCTCTGGAAATAATCCTGTTATTTGTAAGTTACTACTTTTTTATGTTTAGTAATTGTTACCACAAAGGCAATGAAGGCAACAACACAGTTTCTAAAGAAATTGGGAATCCAGAATGGTTAACTGACTGAATTGGGGTTTAAGAGAGCAAAGAAACTATCACCATTAGAGAATGAAAAACTGGTAAAACAAGTACAGATAAGAACACACTTATTTCATGACAGCATACCATTGCTGGGGTATGGTACCCTTGCTATAAACCACCAGGGAAGGAATGGTTTAAAACAGCACTATCAAGTCTCTTTTATGGAAATTAATTGATAGGTATACATAGAGACTCTAATGTGATCGAGACATTTTGGTGTATTCAAATTAATCTGTATATCCCCAAACTTCTAAATTCCATGAGATTCTTCTGACAGCAGAGGCTGCCTCTTCACAAATGCAGTGAAGTAATTCATGCCCTGAAAAACTTGTAATGACATCATTTGCACTATTTACATTGACAATCTCTTCATGCCCCATTCTCTCATCTTTCCCTAATTACCTCTAGATTTATAACTATATTAAATTGTAGCTTGCATGGAAAATTGTATGCAATTTGAACTCAAAAGGAGAAGACTTACATACCAAAATAATTACTAGATCTAAATTAATTTATGTCAGTGTAAATCTTGAGCCTGTGTGTGGAAGTAGATTCAGAATGCTCTATGAGAGAAGAGTTTTATATTTAACTGAAATTGGCTTCATCAGTAAGGGCATACCAATTCTTTATCAAAGGTGCCAACTCCCAGTTGTTTGACCAACATCTGGACTCAATGTTGGTCAATGTTAAATTCAGTTGAGTTGGTGGAAATTGTCTGGTATAATGTTGGGAAATTGTTTGTTATAATGTCCTGAAGGTCACACATGGATTTTTGGTTCATATAATCTGATTGGTAAAAGGTGAGAAGCAGAGCAGATCCTCTTGTAATAGTGCCAATACCCTGGCAGGCACACTAATGGAATTTACTGGCTGAAGAGTCCTTATCTTGAGATACTTTTAGCAGGATGTAGCTGATGTATTTAGGATCACTTAAGTTAGCACCTGGAATCTATTAATCTTGGAAATCTTTCAGGAATGGCTCCATGAAAAACATCACTTATACTCTGTACCTGTTGGGAGTACAAATTGAAGTCATTTCATAACCAAAATAGCTTCTTTTAGAGTAACACACATCACTAAGGGACATCCCATGTTAAATCAGGGCCAAGGAGCATCCTAACATGAAAAGCAAGATCTAAAGAGGGGTTTTGGTAATCCAGATTTCTACAGCTTTCCTCTGGGTTTCACCATTACCTGCAACCTTAAAGGAATTACCACCATTTGATACAGGATAAGACCGTTGATTTTCATTTGGTACTCTGGTACTTCGTATTACCTCCACACCATTGACCCATACTGGGATCTGTGAGTAACAGCCATTTGGAAGGGAGTCTGGAAGATGTAGTTTGAATTCTGAATGGCCTGATAGTTCACTAAAACATAGAGGATTCACTAATAAGGAAGAAGAGAAGCCTATATATTGAGGGAGTTCACTGTCTCCAACACAGAAGATAGAGAGAGGGAAATCAAAGATATTTTTAGGGGCTTCTGAAGAAGGATAATCTTGGTAGATCAGAGTGACTTGTTAGACTGATGGCTTTTGGATGGTAGATGGACTCTGAGCCTAAATTTGAGTGTCTTGGCTGTGATCTCCCTTCTTCCTTTGTTCTCTTCTTCCTTGGTTTTCTTCAGTCACCATCAGGGCATTGCTTCCATATAACTAAGACTTTGTTCATTGGCCACAATTGATATACCTCTGTGTGTAGCACTTTAGCCATTTGTTTTCAGTCATATTTCTGAAAACTGAAAGGTAGTTTTGAATAAAAATTTACCTCTGTGGAATCCAAAATAACAAAACAAATGAATAAATAAAATAATACAAAACAAACTCTTAGAGAGAAAATGCTATTGGTTACCAGACGGGAAAGGCACTGGGGGGCGGTGGGCAAAAATGGATAAAAGGAGGCCCACAATATAGTGATGGATAATAACTGGGCTTGAGGCGATGACTTTGTAGTATTATACAGATACAGAATTTTAAAGCTGTCCACCTAAAACTTCTATTAAAAAAAGAAATTCTCGGGGCGCCTGGGTGGCTCAGTGGGTTAAGCCTCTGCCTTTGGCTCAGGTCATGATCCCAGGGGCCTGGGATCGAGTCCCGCATCGAGCTCTCTGCTCAGCAGGGAGCCTGCTTCTCCTCATCTCTCTCTCTGTCTGTCTCTCTGCCTATTTGTGATCTCTCTGTCAAATAAATAAATAAAATCTTAAAAAAAAAAAAAAAAAAGAAAGAAAGAAATTCTCATTATGCCCTGAATGGCTTTTGGTTTTGCTAATACAGATTTTCAAAAATTTCGACTCCTATTATATAATGTCTACTTTTAATACAAGTTAGGTTTCAGAAAAAGTTTATTCAAATCCTTTATTTTCACCATAGCTTTTAGTGTACCTTAAGGTAGTTTGGTTAGATTTTAAGCTCCATTTATAAATTTGATTCAATGAAAGAAAAAATAATGCATGACAAAGCTCTCTAAAGTGTTGATATAAATCTCTGTGTAAGAACATTTGGTAAGCATGCTTATAATACTAATTTATCCATTTATTAAAACTTATCTTTTAAGGGCTTTTATATTTTCTATCAAGCCAAGATGAAGAACCTTTTATAATTGTCAAATTTTCCTTGTCACATTACATTTGTCATAAAACTTCTGTGTCAAATCCCAAACCACACCAATCTTAAATTCTTAAACATCTAGAGAATGAATGAGGTGACTTACCAGGGTTTGTACAGGTGTGATAACAAAGCCTGGAGGAAATACATTTACCTAACAATACAAGAAAGAAACTAGACCCCAAGAAAAATGTCTTCAGGAACCAAACAATGAACTGTATTAAGATATAAGATAATAAAATAAGTTTATAGTCAATTAAAAACAATCACTATGTGGTGTACATGAAACTAAAGTAACATTGTGTCAATTATACTTCAACTAAAAGAAAGAAAATAGAAGCCAACCTAAAGACATTAAAAACATATGAATAAACAATAGATACTGTCCACAAGCTACTAGTCTATAATCTTTAATCTCACCATCAAGATTTGGGTAAAGGAACGTGAGCCATTGTGTTCACTTTAAGTAAAACATGGAATCACAGAGCAAATGGGGGAAGACGCTGTTTGACTAAGGTCTGCACTGGAACAGCGAGAAGGCCACAGCATCAGCAGACACTGCAGGCAGGCAGACCATGCTCAGACCCCACATCAATGCTTACAACATCAGGATCTGGCATCTTTCCTGGCAGAGATCCCTTTGGGTATTGTTAGAACACTGCGTGCTGGCAGTAAATTTGGTGGCACCTGTGGCCAAACAATTTCCTTTGTTGTTCATAGTATCAGAACTGATCATTGATGATGGTAATAGAAAAGATGAACATGCCTTTCTTTGTGTACACACTTTCCAAGACTTACATGTATTGACACTAAATTCTGTGACCTTAACGCTCTCACTCCAAATCACATATGGTACGTGTTGAGTTAAGATTCAAACTCAAAATCTGTGTTTCTAAACACTAAGCTATGCTGATGGACAGTGTATAATTAAGGAAACATGATAGAGATTTATAGAGAATTCCAGAAGGATTTGGAAATGTTAAGGTTTATCAGGAGTGAGGATTAGCATAGAGAGGAGGTGGCATCACCAGAAAAACCATGTGGGGCATTTGATGGGACCTTATTTTCACTCCTATTGTAGTTCTTGGGAAACCTAGAATTTATCTATTTTTTTATCTATTTATTTATCTACTTTGTTAATATTTTATCTAATCCATTTTGTCAAATGGATTTGCTTAAGTAACTCAGAGATGAAATGTATGCCTCTGAATGGGATCTTGGCCAAATTTCAATTATGAATTTCAGATATTTCCCTTTGTTTTTTGCAACATATCCATAGGAAAGACGTAAAAGGAGCGAGGTTAACATAGATATACTTTTCAACAGTTTGCAGTTTAAAATTCTCAAAAGTAAATACACTTTCTGAAAACTGAAACAATATTTATGTAAATAATATTGCATCTGGACACAAGTACAATTTTTTTTTTCACAGTGCTAGCAGATGACAATCAAGTCCATCAGATATTAGCTGCATGGGAATTATGTTATAATTGTAAAGAATCCCAGATTCCAGATTCTGTAATTAATCTGTTGTTTTAAAAATACTCAAATTTATAGACCACATGTTAGACTTATGCTGAAGTTTTAATTGCCCAATCACAAATATTAAACTGAGTTTCCATCCTCATTAAAAACTTTCAAAGTCTCAGCTCCTAGAGAAGTGGTATTTAAACTTAAAAATCACATATCTCTTACTAATTATTAACCACTACTCCCAGTATAAATGTTAAAGCAAATTGTAATTATAAGCAATTATCCTTACATGCTATACATTTTGTAAGCATAGTTAGAATCCTCAAAATATAGATCTTTAAAAAATAGAGAGGAGATAATTTTTTTATCTTGCTAATCACAAGAACTTCAGAGCACTCTTAAATCAGAAAATGAACTACAGACAGTAGTTTTTAATGAATAAAGAGTTTTTAATGAATAAAAATATTCATTCTTAAATATAATGGATATAAATCCCTATTTTTGATAATCTGATTTTTTAATATTTTTTTATAAACATAAAATATATTCTTATCTTACAGGTTTGTGAATCACCAGGTTTACACACTTCACAGCACTCACCTTAGCACATATACCCTCCCCAATGTCCATAACCCCACCCCCCTCTCCCAAACCCCCTCCCCCCAGCAACCCTCAGTTTGTTTTGTGAGATAAAGATACAAACATAGTGATCCAAAGGGGCACGTGCACCCGAATGTTTATACCAGCAATGTCTACAATAGCCAAACTATGGAAAGAACCTAGATAATTTGATTTTTTTTGTCCCGAATGTTGTCAACCTCTTACCAAATATGATAAAAGCATCATGCTTTGTCTCATGGTACAGCAGATAAAGAGCTTTAATTATGTGTTAATTATCATATTTGTTTTGTAGTTGTTGTTGTTATTTATGATTTTGAATCATTGGTCCTTTTTTTTAAAGATTTATTTATTTATTTGTTTGTTTGTTTGTTTGTTTATTTGACAGAGATCACAAGTAAGCAGAGAGGCAGGCAGAGAGAGAGGAGGAGGAAGCAGGCTCCCTGCTGAGCAGAGAACCCCTTGCCAGGGCTCCATCCCAGAATCCTGGGATTATGACCTGAGCCAAAGGCAGACGCTTCAACCCACTGAGCCACCCAGGTACCCCTGGTGCTATTTTTAATAGGCTGTTTCTTTACATGAATGTTTTAAGGTCATTATCCAGTTTTGAGATTTACTCAGTTCAAATGAGCTAATAGAATCCATAAATCATGTTATCCTGTTATATGTACACTGCACTTATTCAGAATACATTGAAAAAGAAGAAACTACTGAGTGCTATTTTCACCTACTGCCTCTGGAACTTCACTCTTTCTCAGGGGTAACATCCTATTAGGTACCTTACATATGACCTTCTGATGTACAACATCGAGAAGGTGTCAGTCTTGACACCTTTCGTTTAATATATTATATATATAATAATGTAATAATATTATTATATATATAATATAAGTATATTACATATAATATAATATATTATATTACATATTGAAACAGCTAAGTTTTAATATTAAACTTAATAAAGCATAGATCTGTTTATATTTTTAAATTAAAATGTATTAAAGTATGCATTTCTCATTTTAGATAACTGCTATTTAGATCATTAGAGTGCAATAATTTTTAGTTATCAGTAATGCACACCAGAAAGACAATAAAAAGTAAACATTTTATATTTTAAATATCACTTTGAATTATGTTGAAACGGTATTTTCAGTAAGCTATGTGGTCCAATCACTCTGAGCAGTTTTTTCAGGTCTTCTGCCTAAATAAAAAACAAATAATTAACAACATATATTGTGCTTTTAAAAATTTTTGGAAGTCAGACATTAAGTATCAACAGAGTGTAAAAAAGATTTATGAAAGCGGTGTCCTTTCTAATCATATTTTTATTATAAATTTTATTTACTTTGAAACAAATAGGTTTTACATGTTACTTTTATAGCATTCAATTCCCACTCTCCGTGTTTAATGTAAGATATATAATGGAGGGTTTCGTTTGTTGTTTTGTAAACCAAGAGTCAAGTAGCTAACATATTCATTAAATATTGTCCGCTTGCCTACTATGAAAAACACAACTTGTTTTGAGAGGTAATGTAAATCAGTAAATCAGTAAAACTGATGTAAATCAGTCAAACTATCCATGGCAGTTTTTTTTTTTCCTTTTTATCTTTTGACTCTCTTCAGCCATTTTTCGCACCTCATAACCCCTGCCTCTGGTACCCACCACGCATGGTGTTGTTGTCATTTTATTTGTTGTTTTAGGTACTATTAGAGAGATTATATGATATTGGTCTTTTTCTGTCTAACTTATTTCACTTAGCATAATGTCCTCGAGGTCCATCCATATTCTTGCAAATGACAAATTTCATTGTTTATATAGCTAACAATATTTCACTGCATGTGTGTGTATCTGCAATTTCCTTACCCATTCATCCATCGATGGGCACTTAGGTTGTGTCCATTTCTTGGCTATTACAAATAACGCTGCAATGAACATAAGAGTGCAGATAAATTTTTAACATGTGTTTTTGTTTTCTTTGGATAAATACCCACAAGTGGAATTGCTGGATCACATGGTAGTTCTATTGTTATTTATTTATTTATTTTTAAAGATTTTATTTATTTATTTGACAGACAGAGATCACAAGTAGGCAGAGAGGCAGGCAGAGAGAGAGAGGAGAAGCAGGCTCCCTGCTGAGCAGAGAGCCTGATGTGGGGTTCGATCCCAGGACTGTGGGATTATAACCTGAGCCAAAGGCAGAGGCTTTAACCCATTGAGCCACCCAGGCGCCCCTTATTTTTTTTTTTTAAAGGAAATTTCATACTTGTTTCCTCAGCGGCTGCCCCAACTTACATTCCCACCAACAGTAAAAAAGGTTATCTTTTCTCCACATCCTCACCAACACTTGTTTCTTCTTGCTTATTCATTCTTATTTTTGTATTACTTATACTACGTATGAGGTAATAGCTCACTGTGGTTTTCGCTTGCATTTCCCAAATATTTAGTAATGTTGAGGGTCTTTTCAATGTACCTGTTGGTCTTCTGTATTGCATCTTTGGAAAAATGTCTATTCTGACTTTCTACTCATTTTGTAATTGGATTGTGTTTTGCTGTTGAGTCATATGACTTGCTTATATATTTTGGCTACTAGTCCATTATCAGATACATGATTTGTAAATATTTTCTAACATTCTATACACTGCTCTGTTGTTGATGATTTCATTCACGATGTAGAGCTTTTTTAGTATGATGTAGTCTCACTTATTCTTGCTTTTGTTGATTTTGCTTTCGGTGCCAAAAAAATAACCACAAACATGTATGTCAGTGAAAGACCAAAAGAACCCCCCTGGCTAGAAGTGCATTTTTATCCTGTTAACCAGCTAGTTTCACTTCTGTACAAACGTTTGCTTTTTCAGGCGCGCTAACTGGCCGGTTCTGCTTCTGTAAGACTGCTTTGCTTGTTTCGCGGGTGGGCCCCCTGAACCAATCTGCTGGCGCCAGGTGTGCCTGAGCAAACTGTCAGCCAATTGTGGGGCTGAGCTGATTGGTTGACAGTTTGAACAGACATACTTGGCCAGCCCCACCCTACCGGAAACTTGTTTGTATCAGTCTATAAAAACCCTGTACCAACCCAGCTCTAGACCTCTTGGCGTTATAGGCAACCAGCGGTGCAGAGGTCCAGGTTTGAACCTGCAATAAACGACCCTTGCTGCTTGGCTTTGACTCACGTCTCTGGTGGTCTTTTAAGGTGGGAGTAATACTCTGGTGGCATTTCATCAGGGAGTTTACCACCTATGTTTTCTCCTAGAAATTTTATGGTTTCAGGTTTTATGATCAAGTCTTTAATCCAGTCTGAGTTAATTATTGTGTTTGGAATAAGATAGTGGTTGGATTTCATTCTTTTGCTATGGCTGTCCAATTTTACCAACACCATTTATTAAAGAGACTGTCCTTTACCCATTGTATATTTTTGACTCCTTGGTTATAAATTAATTGACCACATATGCATGGATTTGTTTCTGGGCTCTCCATTTAGTGCCAATGACCTACACGTCTATTTTTATACAAATACCATACTGTGTTGTTTTATTTTATTTTTAAGATTTATTTATGTTAGAGAGAATGCACAAGTGGGGAGAGGAGCAGAGGGAGAGAATCTTTTGAGCAGATTCCCTGCTAAGCATGGAGCTTAATGCAGGGCTCAATCCCAGGACCCATGAGATCATGACCTGAGCCAAAGCCAAGAGTCAGATGCTTAACCATCTAAGTCACCCAGGCACCCCTACCTGCTTTGATTAGTATGACTTTATAATATAGTTTGAAATCAGAGAATGTGATGCCTCCAGTTTTGTTCTTCTTTTTCAAGATTGTTTTTGCTCTTTAGGGTGTTTTTGTGATTCTGTACAAATCTTAGGGTTTTTCTATTTCTTTTAAAAAATGTCATTGTAATTTTGAAAGAAATTGTATTGAATCCATACAGTTTTGGGTAGTCTAAACACTTTAACAATGTTGATGGTAACAAATCATGACCATAAGATGTTTCCACTTATTTGTGTCTTCTTCAGTCTCTTTCATTAAAGTCTGTAGTCTTCAATATACAGATTTTTCACCTCCTTTGTATAATTTATTTCTAGATATTTTATTTTTGATGCTATTGTAACAGGTAACTTCTTTATTTCTCTTTCTGATAGTTTGTTATTGGTGTATAGAAATTGATGGCGTGTCTGGGTGGCTCAGTTGGTTGAGTGTCCAACTTCTGATTTCAGGGCTGTGAGATAGAGCCCCAAGTTGTGCTCTGCACTCAGCAGGGAGTGTGCTGAAGATCGTCTCTCTCCCTCTCCCTGTCTCCATCTCCCCACTTGCATACTCTCTTTCTCTAAAAAATAAATAAATAAATCTTTAAAAATGCAGTCATTTTTGTGTATTGATTTTATATTCTGCAACTTTACTGAATTCGTTTATTAATTTTAACAGCTTTTTATATAATCTTTAGGGTATCTATATAGAATATCATGTCTTCTGCAAATAGTAACAGTTTTATTTCTTCCTTTCCAATTTGAATGCCCTTAATTTATTTTACTAGCCTAATTGCTCTAGCTAGAACTTTCAATACTATGGTGAATAAAGATGTCAAAACCGGGCAACTTTGTCTTGTTCCTGATCTTCGAGGAAAACTTCCTGATTTTCACCAGTGAGTATAATGTTGGTTGTGAGTTTGTTACATATGGCCTTAATTATGTTCCCTCTATACTCAGTTTGTTAAGAGTTTTTATCATAAGTGAGTGTTGAATTTTTTAAGTGTTTATAATGTATCTACTGAGATGAGATGATTATTATTTTTATTCTTCATTTTGTTGCTCTGGGTGTATCACATTGACTGATTTGAAGATTCTGAAATATCCTTGCATCCCCAAAATAAAATGCACTTTATTATGTTTTACATTCCTTTTAATGTATGGTTGAATTTAGTTTGATAATATTTTGTTATGGATTTTTGCATCCATGTTCATCAGGGATATTGGTAAGTATTTTTTTTTTTCCCCCTTGTGGTATCTTTATCTGGTTTTGGTATCAAGATAATGCTGGCTTAGTAAAATAAGTTTAGAAGAATTCCTCACTCTTTTATTTTTTGTACCAGTTGGAAAGGAACAGTTTAAATATTTGGTAGAGTTCATCAGTTAAAACATCTGGTACTGGACTTTTGTTTATTGTGAGGTTTTTAAGTACTGATTCAATCCCTTTATTAATAATTAATCTCGGGGTGCCTGGGTGGCTCAGTGGGTTAAAACCTCTGCGTTCAGCTCAGGTCATGATCTCAGGGTCCTGGGATCGAGTCCCGCATCGGGCTCTCTGCTCAGTGGGGAGCCTGCTTCCCCCTCTCTCTGTGCCTGCCTCCTACGTGTGATCTCTGTTTATCAAATAAATAAATAAAATCTTTAAAAAAATTAATCTGCTCAGATTTTCTACATCATCATGATTTAGTCTTGGTAGGTTTTTATGTTTCTAGGAATTTATCCATTTTGGTGGGTTGTCCAATTTGTTGCATGTGATTGTTCATAGCAATTTTTTATGATCCTTTGTATTTCTATATTTCTGGCATTAGTTTTATTTCCACTTTCATTCCAATTTTGAGTCCTCTTCCTTTTTATCTTGGTGATTCTACCTAATGACTTGCCAAAACAAACAAGCAAACAAAAAAATAGCTCTTAGCTTTATTAATCTTCTTTATTCTCATGCTTCTTTACTCTCATTGCTCTAATCTTTGTTACTTCTTTCCTTGTACGAACTTGAGACTTCATTTGTTCTTTTTCTATTTCTTGAGGTGTAAAGTTGCATTGTTTTCTTGAGACTTTTGTGGTTTCTTGAAGTATGCATTTATTGTTATGTTTTAAAGTCTGTTTGGTTTGATATGAGTATAAGTACCCCAGCTTTCTTTTGGTTTCCATTTGCATAGAATGTATCTTTCCATCTCTTCACTTTCCGTTTGTCTGTGAGTCTCCTGTAGGTAGTATGGAGATGTGGTGTGTGTGTGTGTGTGTGTGTTTTAAATCCATTCATCCACTGTATGTATTTTGGTTAGAGCATTTAGTCCTTTCACATTTAAAGTAATTATTAATAGTTATGTACTTACTGACATTTGATTAATTGGTTATTGGCTGTTTTTGTAGTTCCTCATTTCTGTCTTTTCTACTTTTGTGATTTGATGACTTTCTTTAGTGATATATTTCTTTCTCTTTCTTTTGTGTATTTAGTGTTTTTTTTCTTTCTATCTTTTTTCTTTTTTTTTTTTTGTGGTTACCATGGGGCTAACAAATCATTTATATCTATATCAGTCTATTTAAAATTGATAATAACTGTTGGGTCGGGGGTTCCGGGAATGCAGGAGGAACAAGAGAAATGGCCGCCATCTTCCAGTCCCCCCCACACCCCCTTCCTTAACCCTAGACTCTCCCGCCAAAAGGGTGTACGCCCAGGTCACATCTCCATAGGTAACCCAATACCTATGGGTGGGGTGGGAAACAGGAGTATAAGGAGCCCTCACCCCATACCTCCGATCACCAAATATGGATGTGAGTCCATGCCCTGCCTTGGCCCGATTAAAGATCCCTGCCAACTCCCTCCCAGTGTGACTTCCCCCATTCCCCTTTTTGGAGTGGAGGAACTTCGTGGGATTAAAGATCCCTGCCCACCTCTTCCCAGCGCAACTTTCCTGGCTCCCCTTCTCCCGAGCCCTGAAACTTCCCTGGAGAGTGCCTTTAATAAATCTTGCCTTGCGCCTACCTTGCCTGGTGTTGTGCTTACCTCGCCTGCAAAACCTTACAGTAACTAAATTTGTTAGCATTCTAAAGCTCAACATTTTTACTTTCACCCCTCACATGCACACATTTTATGTTTTTGATAACTTGTTTTACATCTTTTTATCTTGTATATCCCTTAACTAATTATTATAATAGTGTTTTTTTTAAACTACTTTTGTCTTTTAACTTTATATTAACCTTATAAATGATTAATATACTACCTTTACTATATATTTACCTCACCAGGGAGGTTATTTTTTTCCTGTCTTCTTATTATCATTTAGCACCCTTTCTTTTCTTTTTCTAATAAAGTCCCTTTCACATTTCTTGTAAGACCAGTATAGTGTTGATGAACTCCTTTAGCTTTTGCTTGTCTGGAAAAGTTTAGCCAACATCAATTCTAAATAATAACTTTGAAGATAGAGTATTTGTGGTTGGATATTTTTTCTTTGAACACTTTGAATATACTGTATCACTCCTTTGGTCTGCCAAGTATGAGTAGAAAAGTCTACTGATATTCTAATGAAGGTTCCATTGTATGTAATTAGTTGTTTTTCTTTTGTTGCTTTCAATATTCTTTCCTTGTCTTCAACTTGACATTGTGATTATAATGTGTGTTGGTAGGTTCTGTTTGGGTTTCTTATTATGAACTCTTGAGCTTTCTGAATCTGCATGTCGTTTCCTTTCCCTAGTTAGGAAAACTTTCAGCCATTATGTCTTCAAGCAAGATTTTCTCCCTTTCTTTTTGTCTTCTTCTTCTGGGACCCGCATAATGAACGTTAGTCCATTTGATTTTGTCCCACAAATCCCTTATGCTATGTTCACTTTTTTTTTTTCCTTTTTGCTGTTTTCATTGGATGAATTCTGCCTTTTCTTCTAGTTGACTAATCTGATTCTTCTAGTCGGCTGTTGAATCTTTCTAGTTTGTTTTTTAGTTTAGTTATTGTATTCTTTAGCTCTGTGACTTCTATTTGGTACTTTCTTATTTTTTTAATCTCTTTGTTGAAGTTCTCACTATGTTCATTTACTCTCTTCCCAGGTCAGTGGGCATCTTAAGGGCTATAACTCTGAACCCTTTATCAGGTAAACTAAATATCTCTGTTTCATCAAGTTTTTTTTCCCCCCCCTGAAGTTTTGTCTTGTCCTTTCAATTTTATAGTGAAAGAGTACCTAAAAGTATGGAAGTCATCTATAATGGTGATGAACTAATCTAAATTTTTTAAACACAAAATGAATTCTACTTGAATGGACTTCTGTTATTGAATATATTTACAGTATCCACATCTGATTTATATTTCCTGAATTCATCTGCATCTTCAAAGGTGGCACATTGTGAGCTATTTAACAATAAGGTTTTTGTTTCTTTGAAGGTATCACATTTTCAATTTTAAAAGCATCATGTTTAAAGTAGTTTTTATTTCAGTTTTATGGAGTAATGAAGGCACAGGGATTTTAAGGTGTCATTGATAAACTACTGAGACTCTTAACTAAATCACATTTTCCACTGGAACTTAAATGTAAATTCAAATAACAATTATTCTATGCAGTTTTCTGGGTCTACTAGTTCATAATAGTCATTGTATGGTAGTTAAAGATATCATAGTCATAGTACATTCCCACACATTCACTTGCCAATGCATTCATTTTCAAGCACTCTGTGCACAGTGATAAGAGGTGTTTCCTATCTCATATGCTAAGTGAGCTGCCCCTTTAGCAAAAGACTATGTTAGGGGAATTTGTTACAGGAGCTGAGTGCATCAAGATGTGAGTGGAGTGAAAATGGAGATGTGGTTTCTATCAATGCCTAATGTCCAATTAAAATAGAGTTCCTTCAGAAGAAAGGAGTTGTTATGCATCATTGACATTAAGATAGTTGACCTATTTTTGGAGAGAAATAATAGGTTTTAAAAATGCTATAGGCCTTAAGACATTGGTTTAACTGTTGTTTTATCTGATCCACTGCTCATGTCTCTTCTAAGTTTATTTATAGAGGTAGGGGCTTACCTTGTACTCTTTCTCAAAGAAATGAACTTCTGTTTAGAAAAGCAAGGGAAGGACATTTCTCAGTGGTAATACAAGGTTACAGTCTTAGACAGTTTGAGTGAAAAGATCAGGGCATCTATATAACTAAAATATAATAGGCAGTATCCTGGAAAATCTGTATTTAAGGCCTCCAATTCCAAAGGTTTTGAGCATGAGATTCTTTTTTTTTTTTTTTTTAAAGATTTTATTCATTTACTTGACAGACAGTTATCACAAGTAGGCAGAGAGGCCAGCAGAGAGAGAGGAGGAAGCAGGCTCCCTGCGGAGCAGAGAGCCCGATGTGGGGCTCGATCCCAGAACCCTGAGATCATGACCTGAGGTGAAGGCAGAGGCTTTAATCCACTGAGTGACCCAGGTGCCCCCAATTCCAAAGGTTTTGAAAGGCAGGTAGGAGAGGACTTAACATGAGGAAATGTTTCTACCAAGATATTTTTCTTAACAGGTGAAAATCTATTACTCATGGTCATCAGACTTCTGAATCACTTAGGATCTATTTATTTTCAAGAAATAGATACCTACTTAAAGTAGGCTAAATAAAAGAAGTTTACATTTTCACATATTAAATAGTCCACATATGGAAAGTTCTAGAGCCTATACAGCAGCTGAGCAAATTAGGCCTCTAGGTTCATTTTACTGATGCATTCATGGATTACTCCTTTGGGTTATCAAAAGTCTGCAGTAGCCTCTGAAGATTATTTCTTTATTATAATAACCTAAAAAGAAAGAGGGCAAGGATATTTATCCTTATGTATCTGTTTTATTTGGAAGAAAATGTTTCCTGGAAGCTCCCTATGGTGCTTCCTTTTATAATTGATGACAGAAGTTGAGTCATATATTCTTAAGCTAATTATTTGTGCGTTGGGATGGGGTTCCATAACATACTTATATTAAATATGATTCATTCTCTGGGACAGGCATATGATCAAAGAGACAAGGACCAAGTGAGCATTTGTTAATGGGTAGCTAATCAACATGGTCTAGTCGATCATTTTATTTATTTATTTATTATTTTAATCCCTGACTCTCATCCTGTATGCATTGGAAGTAACAAAAATTATTTCACAGGTTTCATTCATTGTTTCATTAAGCACAAATTGAGTTTGTGTGTGGGGTGCTACAAATACAAAAATTGTTTTGAAACCAAGCTAGAAAGCTCATCTTACTCAGCCTAAGATGGCAAGGCAAGATTTGAAAAACAATAACAACAAAATGTTTCCTTTATGAGGAGTCTAAATAGATATTGTCCATTTGAGAGTCAAGTGAGGAAGAAAAGCAAAATTAAAAAGGACACAACAACAAACAGCCAGTATTGCCTGTAGGAACTGTAAGTAGGTTCATGCTTCTGAAGAGTGTAGCTCAAGGCTAGTGGTTGCTGGATATAAGGTAGTATATTGCCTTTCTTAAAACTGACATTATAGAGTTATAAATTAATGAATTGTTATGAACTGAATATTTTTGTCCCATCTAAAATTCCTGTGTTACAACCCTAACCCTCAATGTGATGTATTTAAAGATAGAATCTTTGGAGATAATTATATTGAGATGAGGTCTTGAGGGTAGAGTTCTCAAGATGAGATTATGCCCTAAAAGAAAAGATCAGAGATGTCGCCCACCCTCACCCATCTTTTCCTACTCTCTCCTTACCATATGAGGACACATTAAGACTGCCACCTGTGAGCCAGAAACAGAGCTCGAATCAAGAATCAATGAGCCAAATGATCTTGGACTTCCCCACTACAGAACTGTGAGAAAGATATTTCTATGGTTTCTCACAGAACTGTGAGAAAGATATTTCTATTGTTTAAGCCACCCAGCGTATGGTATTTTGATATAACATCTGGAGCTCAAATGTGAATATATAAAAACCTTGGAATACTTGAATAACCTACATAAACTTTAAAGGAATCAGAAGCACAGCAGAGAAGTCAATTAGCATCAATCTCAGAACAAAGTCATAGACAAGAAGCAGAGCACAGAAGTCAATTAACCTCAACAAATGCCTTAAGGACAGAAGAATGAAGGGAATCTAATTGCTTATTATGAAAAGGAAAATAAGCCGCTTATGTAAATATTTAAGAACCCATCATGGCAAAGAACTCTGAGATCACTGCACTTCAGCAGTATTCCAGAGAAAGAGACAGACGCCATATCAGCCTCTAGGAAATTGCAGAGATGAAAAATAAGGAGACCACTTATACTTCTTCTGGTAGATATTATAGTGTGTTGGTTGTGCAGGGGGTGGAGTCACTGCTAAGAGATCTGCAAGGTGGTTACTTGTCTCAGGGGCAAGCTGAGTTTTGGTTAGAGCAATCAGCTTAGTGGCAGGTTCCAAGAAGCAGTGAAGGTTTGGGAAAATTTGCTAGGGAGCCAGATTAGGAACCAGTCTAGGGACAATATGGCTTTCTTTTTGAGAATTTTCTTTGGTGGCTATGCTGTAGGTCAGGCTAATCTGAGTGGAAGCTCTTAGATTTTACAACCCCTCTCAATTCCAGGTAACTGTGGAATCTTACATACTTGCAAGAAAGACACGTAGAACAAGTAAAGTTTACATGTAGAACAAGTAAAGCTCTGGTAGCCTCTCTTTATTCAAATATTGGGTATTTCTAATTTACTAAAAGGGAATAAAATATATTTATGCTTACTAAAATGTATTTAAACAAGATTATCTTTTTTGAATACTTTCTAAGAAAGATGGGGAATAAACCAAATCCTTGTCTATTACAGAACCCCAGGATGAATTTGAAGCACTTACTACAGATGGATGTGGCAGCATTTGGACAACATGTGTACTGTATTTGGACAACGTGCGTACTTCCTTAAATCCAGATTGAGTGGTATATGACCTGTGCAAACTGAGGCACATAAAATTTTTTCAAGAGGTTATTTGAATATGTATTGATTCAAAGTTAGGAGCACTCCAGAGTAAAGAGCTAAGGAAGCATTTTTTAAGAGAAGGAAGTAAACCATGAAACTATTTGACTCATTATAGTTTAAGCACTTGCTTTATTTTGGGAACCCTACTTGGATATTTGTAATTGGTTGCTCTTCAATTTCACATTCTTTTTTTTTTTTTTTTAAAGATTTTATTTATTTGACAGACAGGGATCACAAGTATGCAGAGAGGCTGGCAGAGAGAGAGGAGGAAGCAGGCTCTCTGCTCAGCAGAGAGCCCAATGCGATGCTATATAGGCCTGGAACCCAGGACCCTGAGATCATGACCAGAGCCTGGCAGAGGCTTTAACCCACTGAGCCACCCAGGCGCCCCCAATTTCACATTCTTGAATTCAAATGCATTGACTCTGGCTTAGATTTTGGTTTGCTTATATAAATTACCAAAACATTAGAAACACCTTACGGCAATGGCCCCTTTATTTAAATTACTTTAACAGTACAATGCTATCAATAACAAAACCAGAAATTTTGCAATTTACTTGCAAATATTCACAATTGTAATGTGAGGATTCCATTATTCAATTCATTTTATACAGAGGATATATTGCAAAACTTTCAAGAACTTTATAATCCATATATTAGTTTACTTACAGTGTGTTCCAAATATTTCATTTATAAATCACAAATTAATACCAACACCAAAGCAGTTTCATTCAAATGTAGACTATAGGTTGACACAAATGGTTTATTTTTATTGATTGTTATACATTTTATTCAGATACACTTGATATTTACTTTGTACTCTACTTTTTGTTAACTTTACCCATTTTTAAAAATGTGTTGTTTTATTTAACCCTTGATTTGAAGTTATATTTTAAAAATAATGGCATTAAATGCATTATGTGATGTAGGAAAGACCTTAGGGGCTGGAAGTCCATGGCCAAGAAAGAATTCTTGAAACGTCTTTGATGCAAAAGGTGGTTTTATAAAAGCATGTTGACAAGACCCATGCGCAGAAAGAGCTGCCCTGAGGCTGTAAGGAGTGGCCCATTATATGCTTTCAAGTTGAGAGAGCTTTAGGGATAGCCTAAGTCTCTAAGGAATTTGGAAGCAAAGTTTCCAGGACCTTGAGGGGACTAGCCATTGTTGGGAAAAGGTCATTTACTACTGTCTAATAAAACCCCAGTCATGAGCCCCTTCAGATATATATCAGAGGGTCACATGATTGGAGGATGATTGTAACATGTATCTTGTAGGGCAGAGACAAAGGAAGTTTCCAAAAGAATGTTTATATGTTAAAGTAGACTTACAGGATGGGGAGGGCAAGGGGCAGTTAGGCTAGAATTAATTGTCTTTTGCCCTTAGCAGAGTGTCAACATCAAGGCAATGGTGTCCCTAAATGAATGTCACTCTGCCTGTTTCAAGGACTTGTCAATGTAGGTAGTAAGGAAATTTAATAATTTCTCTTCTGCCTTTGTTTCCCACATCATTATGTAGTGAAGATAGATTATTGTAAACAATCACTTTGTAAAGTGCCTCTTAATATTTTTTAAAAAATTGTATTTTTCTAGCAGTTTTGTGTTCATAGCAAAATTGAGAAGAAGGTATTGATATTTCTTTAGCATTTCCTGTTTGCATTCTTGCATAGCTTCCCCCATTGTCAGTGACCCCCATCAGAACAGTACCATTGTCACAACTGATGAACACACATTGACACATCATTACCATGCCAAGTCCATAATTTACATTATGGTTCATTCCTGGTGTTGTTATTTGGGTTTGAACAAATGTATAAGCACATGTATTCACTAATAGAATATGAGACTGAATGATTTCACTGCCCTAAAAACCTCTTAATGAACTCTTGTTTTACAAAAGAAGATATGTTCATGCCTTTTGTTCTTACTAGTGTAATTCCAATTTACTGTGTTTTTGCTCTCTGAATATAAAGCAATTTAGAAAACTACTATGCCCTTCCAGAGTTTAAAGACAAATTTGGAAGACTTGTTGTCTAGCTCACTATTTCTGAAAGTATTTCTTCTCCAACATAAGCAGGTAAGTCCTGAAGAGGGAACAGATGGTGGTAGGGGCATAAACAGGGTATAACTGATTTGCATGGGACTATCTGAGCACATCACACCTTTGACCCTGTCTTGGAGAACAGGAGAAAGGAGTTCCAGAAAGCATTTTCTGTTTCCTGTCACAGCATTATTAATCATCTTTCAAGTCCTATAAATTAACTTCAGCTGGTTTCAAAAAGATAGTCTTTATCTTGTAACGTAGGCCATGTAAATGTCTCTAGATCAAAATCAGGCTCATAATCACTCTGTAAAACTGTAAAGTCTGGGTCTTTCCTCTGAAGGCCCTTTTCACTTGTCAAGGTGATAGGTGACCTGATTAATTAAAGTTAGGTCTTTAGGGTAAAAGCTTCTGACTTTATTCATTGCTGTAAGTCTTGATTTAATGGCTGTCAACCTTCAAAATATCAGTTTTCTAGATCTATAAAATTATATAAGTTAAAGATATATCTGGCAAAATATTAAAGCTGGTGAAAATTATATGTGAGTGACTTATAATTAGATATATTTTGAAATGCAGAATAAGAATCTGATTATTAGTGTAAATAGTTTTCTTCTGTCAGCTTCGGTTATGTCAAAAGAAGTTTTTGGATCTCAATACAAATTAAAATTAGAAACATGGAAAATGTCTTTTTTCAAACAAAGGGATAAATGTTTCTTTTTTTTTTTCTTCTAAAAAATGAAAACAATATAATGTTGCATCATGTTTTAACTGATGGGTCACAAAGATTCAAAAATGTTTAGAAAAAAAATTAAGTTTTAAAACTTTATGCACATTTTCAGGCTTTCTTCCAATATCTGAGGGTAAAAGTCATATTATGTTTATCTAATAATCCCTAAGAATGGAGGAATAAACAGATTTTTCTGACAGGATTTGTAGGGTTAGCTGAGTTTTGCAGGAATTACACAACATGGAAACCTCTTAAACTGTTTTGTTTTTACTATTTTTATAGAAGTGTTTGTAATAAAATAAAACAGGCAGCTTCTGTTGAAGAAAACACATCATTATCAAGCTCTTTATCCATGATATCATTTGTTCATTGGTTTCTGCCAGTGTATTAGTTTCCTAGGTAAATATTTGGTACCTACTTTCTCTCTTCAGACTTTGTGTATTTATTATGTAGACATGAACAAGGCCTACCTGCAGAGTGCTACTGAACACTGCCTAAAGAAAGTGTGAAATTTTAATTATCATAATACTTTCTGAATTTTGACTTTTAAACAGAATTTAGTTAATAAGCTATTATATGTATCCATCACTGGTTCATGTCCCACAAAGCTAAAACACAGCTTTTCCAGACAGAATCCAGAACTATTTTGTTATAGCTGAAATAATCACCCTTTAAATTGCCAGTTAAATAGATTATTACGTCAGAAGAGATATGTGGTTGAGAAATGTATCAACAAATGTGTTGAGCTAACACAAACTGTAACTAAGGACTGAATCTTAAGTATCAGCTACATAGTCTCTGTCTTTCTTGCAGTCAGTTAATTCCCTGCGATTCTGCAGAACTGTGCTAGCTTCTTTTCCAGGGCATACATAGTGAACGACTGAATGAAAAAGATATGAACACATGAGTAAATAAATTAACATTAGTATAAAAAAAAATGAAACCTCAGGTCATGATCCCAGGGTCCTGGAATCGGGCTCGCTGCTCATGGAGAGTCTGCTTTTGCCTCTCCCTCTGCCCTTCTCATCTGCCTCTGCTTTCTGTCTCTCTCTCTCTCTCTCAAATAACTAACTAAAATCTTTTTTAAAAAATTGAAATCTAATTTATTGTAAATGACTATTCAAGTGTACAATAATATATTTGTAGTGATAATTTTTCAAAAAGGTTGCATAAGTAGTAAAATGTGTATGTATGCTTATTTTTTAATCCTCAATTGTGTGATGGAAAAGGAGCTAATATTTATTGAATGCCTTGTTAGGTTTCTTGGATGGAAAGTAGATAGATCTAATTAATCAACCTAAAAGCAGGGAGGAGGGAAGGAGGAATGGGAGTTTGTTAACTATAAGAATACTATTAATCAAATTTTATTAATTAAAGTTTGAATTTTAACCATAGAAACCTATCTAGCTTGTACAGTCAATAAACCTGGAAATCAGCTTCTTGACATACTTGCTTTGGACTTTTTAAAAAAGTGATTTCTAATATTTTGTGTATTAGAGTGAGAAGGCAGCATTCATTCCCTTATCTATTTCTTGTTAAATAATTGAAAACATGAATGTGTTTTTCCTTCTCTTTAAAGTGTCTGAATCGGAAATATACTGATTCTTAAAATTAGCCCAGAACTGATGTCTCAAATTAAGTTCTATTTAGTAAACTCCATAATTCTTATAATGAAGGATAATGCAATATTCCTTCACCCATTAGGTAAAATATTCTCATGGGCTTATATTCTGCCATTAAAGGGTTACATTAGAAGTTCGCTAGTGGGAAGCTTAGTGGATGCATGGGGGGCAGTAGATAGATGCTGAGGAACTTCTGTTGCCAAATTTTTGATCCCTATAGCTCTTCATGAAATAATGAAAAGTAACTGTCAAAATGTATTGAGCATAATCCAAAGACACTTTTATTTATAAACCGATCATTTTAATACATTGATATAATGTAACAAATACATATTTATGGGCTTTGGTCCTAGACCACTGAATTTCAAATGCTGCCTTTCCTACTTGTGTGGTATTTGTTCGTAAGTAAATTACTTTAATTTCTCTGAAATAATCTCAATTTATATATAAGATAAGGAAAATCATACTTAAGTCTTAAAGTCCTCATGAGACTTACTTGAGAAAAATGTGTAAAGTGCCTTCTACAGTGCCCAGGTCTCAGTAAATATCCTGTGAGTTGTGTATTTGTACATATACACATTAATGTCTACAGATGTTAAACCATTGGCCCAAATCATGTTGTTGATATGTTAAGCTTTTAACTCATGTCAGATAATAGTCTTCTTCTGCCTCTGTAGGTGATTTTTCACTACTTTCTATAGGTTTCTCTAATTTATGAACTTGAAAATTAATAAACTTGAAGATTGCATTTAGGTAAGTCATCCATCTCTGCAACAGGAATTTTTCTAGCCATTTTAGATTATCACAGGTTATATAAGCATAAGTTTTTTTTTTTTTTAAAGATTTATTTTATTTATTTGACAGACAGAGATCACAAGTAGGCAGAGAGGCAGGCAGAGAGAGAGAGGAGAAAGCAGGCTCCCTGCTGAGCAGAGAACCCGATGCAGGGCTCGATCCCAGGATCCTGGGATCATGACCCGAGCCGAAGACAGAGGCTTCAACCCACTGAGCCACCCAGGTGCCCCAAGCATAAGTTTTACTTTTGAAAATAATGAGGAAGATTTTCAGCAGTATACATGTTCTAGCAGTTTTTTGTATGTTCCAGTACTTGAATTTTCTTTTTCAGATCCTTAAATTATTATTGACCAAGTAGGAAGGTAATTATCACATGTAATCATGTCTTCTTAGAAGGAGCACTTTAAAACGTTTCTTTTAAAGAAATAAGTGCAATTTTAAACTCCCAGATTACTTCATTCTTTGTCTCTGTTACTTCTATTTGATGGGGTAGGGGAGAGTTCTATTTTCTCTTGTTAGAGTATTTTTTTCAGTATTTCCTGGGAAGGAAATGTGGTTGGAGCTTAGGATAGAAGAAGGGTATAGAAGCTATGCTAAGTGCCCAATTATGAACACCATTAGGAACAAAAGTAAAAGAAGAAAGGAAACATCTGTGTTGATTTTTACACAATTCAAAAGTCTCTATAATGAAATAAAGTAATTAATAACTTATATCTTCCATTCCAAGTTGTAATTCTGAAGAGCTATTGAATTATACTTCTCTTAATCAGAAGTAAGACATATAGTTAAATAGATAAAATTTTTTTTGTCTGATATTAAAAAAAGATTGGTTTCTAATAAATGTGAGGAATTAAAGGATTGAATTACCATATCAACAGTGAGAGAAAAATAAAAGATAATATGGCCTACCTATTATTATGAGATGGAAATTGCTTTTATATGCAGCTTAACTCAACTCAACTGATCTCATTTACTAAAGCAATAGTTAACTTAATTTACATTAGGTTAGATAAGAGACCTAGATGGTAAAAATACAGAGAATGGAATTATAATCTATTATCAAGGGACTTCTAAAAATATTAAGTTGGACAATGAAGGACTTTTTAAATTTCATCTTTAACATTTATACTACATATGAAATTATGAATAGATATATCTCAACAAAAGAATAAAAACAGATGAAAGGATTAAAACCTTAAATAATACTTTTTGAACTAATAATTGTAGATAAATGATTTACAGTAATAATTTTTATTATATGTGTATAATATACAATTGTAGACAAAAGATTTATAGTAGATAAATGATTTACCAGGGAATAATAAGTCCACAGATCTTTTAATATGTCAATGTTACCAACAATGTGCTAAACATTCTTAAAAATTTGCAAATTCCTGACTGATCTTGTTTGGTTGATAAAACTTACTGCCTCTATTATTATTACTATCTGCATTCCTTTCTAATTCCATGTATAAATATAACACCTAGTTTCTTTTTACTACAGAGAATACACAAAACATTTGTAGTAGTAGGAACATGATTATTCATCATATAGAAATGTTAATTCTATCAATTTTCTATGTGCTTGAAACATCATTAGGTAGAAAGCAAGCTTGATAAATGGGACCATGAGAATAGCTGGTTTTATATAGAAGTAATTTTGCTCTCCAGACTACACTCTGCCCCTTCTTTACTAAAGAATCTGTTGAAGAACCGTTGGGTTTATCCCTATGAACATAGAGCATAGGGATATGAGCTATCTGAACATGGCATAAACTGACACTTCTCTCAAATTTCCCATTTACCCTAAGACGGAAAATCATATTTGTATTATTAAAAGTAATAGTTAGCAGTGGTTATAGGTATGAGATTATTAATGAAATATGCATACATTTATAAAATTATTTAGATGCTAGGTTGGATTTGTATGAAATCTTGCCTCAGACTTTGGGAAATAGGTATATCCTTCCTCTGTGCCTCACCATATATTAATATTAAAGTTTTGAGAATCCCACAGGAAGCTTAATTAGCAATATTGCTCCCTTTTATATAACTCTCTAAAGGGAGTGCACCTGGTGTAACCTCCTTTCCACCCCATGCTATGCTGGAGAGAGGGACGCTGGTGGCAGTGGTATATAAAAGGGCAAAAGAAAATGAATTATACATGAAAATGTTTTTGCCAGAAAAGATGAATCATTCAAAGTCATCTTTATAATTCTTTTAAAATTTGATAAATTTAGATATGGCAGCATCAGTCTTTCTCTATTTTATTCCAATATTGAAATATATTTGCTCAATTAAAATAATAAACTATTCAAATATTTTCCTCTTAAGGCTGAGCTAAAGTAAAACCCAATGATAGAATGTTATTTTTCTTATCTTTTAGCTCTTGCTGTTTAATTTGTTTATTCATACAAAAGAATGAAGAAATCAGATATCTGTATTATTTTGGGAGGTCTACCTACATTAATTTTACTTACCAAAAAACTTAAGATTTTGCCTTCATCATTTATGTTGACTAATAACTTTCCAATTATTTTAAATAAATTGCAACCAAAATTTAGAACACTGAAAAAAAGTGTAATGCCATTATAGCACAGTTAGGTTAACTTACAAAGTAGATCTTCAAAGGTGAAAACATTTCTAAAATCTAACTGATAATAACAGAGAGAAAACATATTTTAACCACAAAATTTATATTATCTCAAGATTCTCTATAACAAGTTATTGTATGTATAAATATATATATATATTTTAATTTTGTTAATTGCTACTTATTTAATATGATGGTTTGTTAAGATGTAATTTTTATTATATGCGCACAATATACAAAGTAGATTTCTGTTCCACAGTTTTCTCATTTACTAAGCAATGTGTTTACTAAGATGCCATGCAGTAGCAAAATTGTATTTGTGTTGCATAGCAAAAGCAATTTGTTTCGAACTTTGAACTTTCAAACTAATTTATATTAGCAATCCCAGTGGTTTCAGATGTTTTATGTGTACCAGAGTGAACTTCCAAAAGGCTTACTAATTAATTCTATGAATTGGATTAAAAACTTAAATTATATTTAGAATTAATGCAACTGATTTTCTCTATGAAGAATATAATGTTAACAGTATGAATATTCTTTGTAAACTTCAGCTGCAATGAAGCCAACCAATTAACATCTATCGCCTCACTTGCATGCATGCAAACACACACAAAAAAATGAGCAGGATTATTTCAGAAACATTATTTAAGTGAAAAGTCTTGTTTCTTGTAGAGATACATATGAAGATAACTTCTACAGTTGTACTTGTTATCATGTTTTAACATACTCTTATGTAACTGATTGGATGAAGCCCACCTCCTTTACTGAATTACTCAAATTCTACTCATTGAAATATTAAATCTCATCCAAAAAGTACCTTCAGAACAACACTCAGACCACTTTTTGACAAAATATCTGGGCACCTTGGCCTAACCAAGTTGATACATAAAATTAACCTTCACAAGGCCACTGAATGAAGTTGGACTGCTACAACAAATATAGAATGTATTTCCAGAAGAGTACATTGTATTCATTTTTTCAGATGACTGCTTCCTTCAGTCAGGAAAGTAGTTTTTGCTTGAGGAAATGGGAGGCATGGATCTTATTCTATTGTTTTGAGTAAGCATTGGCAAACTAGGTCCTGAGGGCCAAATCTCATCAGCCACCTCTTTTGTACATAAAGTTTTATTGGAACACAGTCACACCCATTAGCGTAAGCATTGTCTACAGCTGTTCTCATGCTACAGAGGTCAGTAGTTGTCACAGAGACTGTGTTACCCAGAGCCTAAAATATTCACATTTTTATATACAGAGAATGTTTGCCAATATCTGGCCTAGAGTCAAAACTTCCATGTATTGTCTGAACTTCCTAGAATTTAAAAATATTAAAAAAATAATAATAATACAAAAATCCAATAAGAGAAGTAAAGCTAGTTGATTTAAAGAAATTTTTGTCATGCATTTACTTTGTCAAATAGTGAGAAATTACTTCAGTTGGTGTAGAGTTATATCGTCAGTAATTTTGAGGTAATTATAATATGAGATAGAGTGAAATAGGTATGAGAATGACTTGGTACCTTTAGAAATTACAGTTGAGGTTTTCAAGGGAGTACTTTTGTATTTGAGGTGTTACCGCTTGTTGCAAGAAGTTTACTAAATATTAAAAAAGCCACAGTTACAGCTCTCAAGACTTATAAAATATATCCTTGGAACAAACCACTGAATTAAGCAAACTACGTGGGTTTTAAAGTGTGACCAGATAGGCTGTTAGGAAATTAACTCTCAACCAGTTTTCCAGTTGGAGGCAACTTACGATTTTTAATCGCAAACTCACCACATCCCACTATATTTTGCATAGAGAATAATGTATTCAATAATTTTGGCTTCAAAGGCTAATGTGGTCATGAAAATTCAGTGTTTGTAGCCACTCAAACTAATTGTTCCATTGAAAATATAATGAAGAAGCCATAAAGGAATTTCATAGATTTTTCAAAGTGCTGGAGCAATAAATGATCCCTCATGGTTCCTCTTTGAAACATTATTTTCTGTGCTTCACAGCTCTTACTAACAGAATGAGAAATATTCGGATGTATTTATGCATCAAAGGAATATGGACATTCCTGGCCAAGGCACAGATGGTGAGAATTAAAGTTCATTCCCAGGGACAAGATTCAATATATGAATACAGAGAAGCTAATAAATGATTTAAAAGGGTGAAATTAACTGTAGAGTGTGAAATCTTTCTAAGAAACATGTGAAGCTCTAAAATACTACCTGGTGATTGTCTAAATGCATTTCATATATTTTTTTAAGAACAGATTACATTTATTTTTAAGGCATAGAATTGTTAATGCTGGTGTTTGTGCCATCTGGAAAGTGATAGACAAAATACTTATGTCAATGTGGATCAGGAAAAAACAGAATTACATTAAAATAAAAGGTTATGTTATATTTAGTATTTTAGCTAACCTGTTGTTAAAGACAAATATTAACACCCTTCACCAAATCAATTCCATTCAATTAGAAGCATCTCGTCTGTGTTTGGGTCGTTAGCATTTTGGTGGCCATATTTCGGCAAAAGCTTGATTTTTTAAATTCTGTTTTCTGATTATTTCCAAAGGTAAATTGTTAATTTTTATATGGAATAACATATCATTTATACTTTATTTTTAACATGTCCTTTATAAGTATATGTTACTCACAAAGCTAGACATTTGAGACATTGGTTTTGTAAAGGAAGAATAATACTTGGGGAAGACAGAGTTCTAGGGTGATCCCCATGAATAAGGCCATTGAATAATCCTGGCACTTAATGTGATCAGACCTCTGACTATATAGGCTATCACTCCCATGATTGTTATGTTATATGACACAAAAAATAATGAGACATTTTTAGAGAATGGAGGAAAGTTAATTAACTAAGAAAATAACTGAATTTTCTGAATGCATAAGAAAAAAATAGAAAATACAGTATAGAATCCATAACTTGTTTTTATCAAATTACTTAACTTAGCTATAATTTACAAGATAAATTGTCAAGACCACCTTTTAGTGAAAGAATTGAAGGTAAATTCTGAAAATACATCATCAAAACTTTTTCTGTATTTTGAGTAAAACTTTAAAGAGAATACCCTATACTGGCTTAATAGCTCTAGATTTTTTTTTTCTGCTGCTATTAACATGTTCTCTTAGATTGGTTTCTCCCATAAGTGATGATAAAATGAAATGTAGAAACTGTTTAGCTATAGAGTATCTGCTGCTGCATCATTGTGATGAACACAACTTTAATTAGATAAGTTAATAGCTAAGCAGCAAGCACATTGCTTAAAACTGTAAATATTCATATGCATACTCTTCATACAAGGGTGCAGATATACCTTTACTATGGATAATTTTGTGGCATTTTATTTATATTGCAGATGATCAAATAGTTGCAAGCATTATAACCATTTCTATGTTTATTGCTTATGTTTTTAATATACATTTTTATATTTATTGAAATACAATTTTTAAAAAGATTTTATTTATTTATTAGAGAGAGAGAGTGAGAGAGAGAGAGCACAAGCAGGGCAAGTGGCAGAGGAAGAGAGAGAAGCAGATTCCCTGCTGAACAGTGAGTCCCAATCAGGACAATCCCAGGACCCTGAGATCATGACTTGAGTCAAGGCAGTGGCTTAACCCACTGAGCCACCCAGGTGCCCCAAAATACAATTTCAATAGTAAAAACTGGAAGTTATAATTTGATTTTAGTTTTTTCAATTTCATTTTCTAGTTCTTGGTTTGAGGTGTGCATGTGTGTGTGCATGTGTGCGTATATGTGTGTGTTTTACAGAAGAATCAATCCATGATGGATAGGTTGAGAGAATCCAGTTCTTCTTCATGGATGGTTTGTAAATCAGTATGCAAGATTTTAAGGACACAGTTTTTTCAAGTTATATACAGAGTATTTCTTTAAGAAGTCATATCCAGGGGCGCCTGGGTGGCTCGGTGGGTTAAAGCCTCTGCCTTCGGCTCAGGTCATGATCCCAGGGTCCTGGGATCGAGCCCCGTATCGGGCTCTCTGCTAGGCAGGGAGCCTGCTTCCTCCTCTCTGCCTACTTCTCTGCTTACTTATGATTTCTCTCTGTGTCAAATAAATAAATAAAATCTTTAAAAAAAAAAAAAAAAGAAGTCATATCCAGATATAACCCCTTAATACTGGGCTGACTCAAAGGACTGAGATAAGGTTGAGTTGTTAATAGGGGTCATTCATAGATTTAGTTGTGAAAAGCAGGTAAGAATGGAGTTACGAGTTATGTTTAATGTGTATTAAAAATAAGTCCAAAAGAAAACAACTCAAGAGTACTGAAAAGCTAGAGAAATAAATATCTTAAAATACACTCAAAGGTTATTTCGAATAAAATGTCAAAGGCTATCCAAAGAAACACTGACTTGCACAGGATATTCTCTGTTGAGCTCCCCTCTTAAGGGGCCATGTCTAGCGTTTGCAAGAGAGATTCATAGCCTTGCCTAAATACCAAAAGAGGCATAATGATATAAATGCAGAATGTTCAGTTACCTTTACTTGGCTTTTGGAAAAAATCAGTGAAAATATCAAGTCAATTTGAAGATCACTAAAGCACTGGTTCCTTGGGGAAAAAAGATGTTGGTGGAAAATTCTTGGTGATTCTTACCACCATGAGACTCCCGTAGCCCTCTCAGAATAGACATGAAGGTAGCAGGAAAAGAGGTGCTGATTCAGTTGCTAGACATTAAAGATGTACACTCTTAGAATGTCCTGAAAATCTAAGTCTTTACTGTTAGTCTTTTTTTTTTTTTAAAGATTTTTATTTATTTATTTGACAGAGAGAAATTACAAGTATACTGAGAGGCAGGCAGAGAGAGAAGGAAGCAGGCTCCCTGCCGAGCAGAGAGCCTGATGCAGGACTCGATCCCAGGACCCTGAGATCATGACCTGAGCCGAAGGCAGCGGCTTAACCCACTGAGCCACCCAGGCGCCCCTAGAGAGTCATTTTAACAGAGAAAACAGGCAGTCTCAAAGGACACTGCAAAATTTTCCAAACAGGAATCATGAGGACACCCCAATAAAATGGGAGGTCAGGGATTAGAACTAAAGTTTGTGCTGTATGATAAGGATTAATAGCTAACATGAGCTTTAGAAGTTAAAAAAAAAAAAAAAAAGAAAAAGAAAAAAAAAACTGGTTAGAAATTTGACTGCAGATATGACATTATGGACCTACAACAGTTGTTCTAGGTTGAGGTGTTAAGGTTGAGGTGTTAATAGGGGTCATTCATGGATTTAGGGGTGTTAATAGGTTGTTCTAGGAATTCCCTACTGAACTCACTTTGACCATCAATTCATGGCTGAATGAAGGGCAGTCCAGCCTGTGCAAGATCACAAGTAGTTTCTTTGCATGTGAAGTCTTTAGGGTGAAAAGCAGGAATCACAATCAAATATGCCAAGTAGCAAATCAGGATGGAAAATTCCAAAGATGACTCCAACCAAAGGAAATACATGGCCAAAAAGAGTCAAAAGAATGGACTAGTAGGCAATAAGAGAAAGTGGAGAAATCATAATATTAATAAGAAAATAGCAGTAGCAACAGTAAGACCTAGCATAAATTAGTTATACCTACTAGGCCAAGTCCTAGGCACTTTCAGTATATTCATTTAATACTTTCCACACAATTATGAGATGAACCTTGTTATTACCATTTTTTTTTTTTTTACATATGTAGAGACAAATACAGCAAGGAACAAACTTGTTCATATTCAAGTAGAGAGAAGTTGTTTAGGAGATATGTTTATTATAGTTATGCTTAGGAAGTATGCAAGACTCATTTAAAGGATGAACAATGAAGCAGGTAGACCAGATATTTGAATTTAAGTTGTAAAAATGTTTGAACAGCATGCTAAGTAGTTTGGATTTTATTTATATTTCTCTGCTCAGTATTTCTATAACTCCTTTAATATGAAAAAAAGAATGGCTTAATGATTAGACTTTTTAAAAGTGCATTAGCTACCATGAGGGTTCATGATCCCTACTCGAACATGCTCATGCAGAGTTTGGAAGACTGTCAAGGATTTCTCTAGAGGGGATCCCTACACTGGGTGACATAGTCTAATACCTTCCAAGAGAGAAATTTTAAGAACTCACTCTGAGTCAAAGTACTTATGTCTTTCCAACAAATAGCCAATTCTCTGCTTAAATACAGGACTGACTACAAATTTTTAAAATCCCACCCTGTGTTATAACATAGCATGGTATGTGGGCTTTTACTAAAAATTTAGATGAAAATCATCTACTCAGCTACCCCCTAACCTTCCGTGTATTTTGACTTTGCTTAAAGGAACATTTGATTAATAATTAAACTGAACTCCAATTACATGTGTGTGAAAGAGATGTGATAAACTACAATTTAACTTTCATTTTCTAATCCAGCCAGCCTTACTGGTTGTTAAAAATTGATATATAAATTGAAAACTTCTTATCTTTAGTTGTCAAAGTGCCTTGGCATCCATTTTCAAAACGTTGACGTTCATGGAGATAGTAACCAGATGGATGAAACAAATTTTTGTCTTTTGGATTATAAAGAGACTTAATACAGGGAGGTAGTTGGACATTGAGTCTAGTTTTGAGCTTTCTGTGGCTGAAGCATGATGTAGCTTTATTTAATAGGAAATTATGAACAATTTCAGGGAGCATTAGAAAGATTTTAGAGAGGGAATTACGGATTTGCAGTACATCTATGTATAGATGGTAATTAGGAGAGCAGGAGTCAGCTTTCCTAGAAAAAGAATGCAGAATGAGTTGGGGCCGTGGGAGGGAACATTAGCTAGAGGGCACAGTGGGAAAGGAATTAGTGTAGAGCCCTTCCTCAGCTGGAGAGGGGGAGAGGTGTTTGAGGTGTGCCACGGAATCCTGGGAGTTACAATGTAAAGGGATTTGTCCCATAGACTTACCTGGTCATAGACTTACGTCATTTGAAGTTAAGCAGGCCAGGTTAAATCATGGTTTTACCTTTCCAATATACTCTGTTTTAGACCACTTAATCTGGCAGCAATCCACGGCCTTTGTCTGAGCAATCCGCTCTCTACACATCGTCCCTTCCCCGTTCCCCGTCTTACCACTTTACACACGCACCATCTGTTCTCCTTTAGAATACTGTTAAATGTAACTTAGATTTTATAATTGGTCTCCCTTAAACACTCTAGAATCTTCCCATCTCACTCTTCATAAAGCCTGAAGTTCTTGGTGTACAAACTACAAGGTCTGCTCCCCTCCTTCCCTATACACCTTAAGGACCTAGACTTCTACTACTTTTTTTTTTTTTTAATTTTGATCTCTCATACAGTATTAGTTACACTGCCTTCCTTTGCTGTACCATCCACTACAAATATAGGCCTGCCTCAGTGACTTGCATTCTTCCATTAATGTACTTTCCCAGATGTCTGCATTACTCTCTCCTCCTTTCTATTAGGTTTTGCCTCAGGTCTTATATAATAAATAGCAGCCCCATCAGTTTCACTCCCTGGAACAGCTGCTTAGTTTATTTCTCCTTAGAAATAGAAACACTGTTGCACAAGATGGTAAAGAAGTGTGGTCAAAACACACAGCTAGTTAGAAGTGGAGGCAGGGCTACAATCCAAGAGGCCTTTCTGAAATAGCTGTATAACATTATACGCCCGCTCGAAGTCTCAATTCCTTTGCCTGTAAAATGGGAGTGTGTATAAAATTATCTAGTTCATGATGTTGCTGTAACTGTCTACTATCAAAATCATGATCAATTAACATGTTAATATTAGTTCATCAATTTACCACTCAGACCTGATTTTTCATCTTTAATAGTAATTTTTTCTTTTTGTACCAATAGCATGGAATTAAGAACATTGTCTCTGGAACCAGAATAGCAGGGTGAAAATCCAGGCTCCAGCATGATATGGGATAGAGTTCATTTACTTCTGGACCTAGAAAACTCTAGCCTTATCCCTGGGGATGCCCACATATCTGAATGTGACTATTGACTAATATAAGGGCAATGGGATTTATGGTGTGCTGTTTAAAATCTAAAACCCCACTGGTGACACGCAGAGCTTCTGTGTTTACTGATGGTTTTCACCTGACCTAAGTACTTAATCTGCCTGGTTTGACTAGCTGATCAGAAGGGCAGAAAAAGACCTGACTGAAACTCCTGCCCTCCGGAGCAAGAATTCAGAACATAGATCTGTGTGGTTTAATCCAGAAAAACAAAAATGTCCATGTCTGCATAAGGACCCTGGTGAGATTTTGCCTAGATGACTCTCATTCTCAATGCTTGCCTACACTCTCTCTCATTCCATAGTTTTAAATAAAAGCTTTGCTGTGGATATGCTCTGTGGAGCATGACAAGTCCTTTCAAATACATAAATTTATGAAATTTTTGCAAACGATAATTACCTGTGTGTTGTTGAACAAGTTAAATTGTTTTTCTGGGCCTTAGTTTCTCCTCTACTGACCAAGGGAATCAACAGTTTCTCATATATAGAAATTATGAAAGTGTAACTTAAATATATCTGTTAATTGCTCAGAAAAGTGTATGATATATAGTGAGAAATAATAGTTGTGACTTTTGTACATTTTGATTATTTAAAAGCGAACCTTTCTGCATTAGTTTGAATATGTGCTGAGAATAAAGAATATTCAAGGTCGAACTTGCAGTGTAATATTGAAACTTCCAAAAGAACATTTGAATGTCATCATCTGATTGGATATTTTTGCTAAAGCTTAAAAATGTGAAGTATCATATATGCATAACTAAAATTCCAAACTTATAACAATATATCATATTTCCTACACAAAATGGACAGTGTGGGAAATGGAAAATAACCAATTATAAAAATGTCAATTGATAAATGATTTTTTGGAAGCAATGTCTCCTTACAAATGTAATAAAAATGAGCAATTGTAAAATAACAAGTTGTTGAACTACCTCTCAGACTTTTACTTATTCAGAGCCTGCCCACTCGCTAACCAACTATAACTTAAGAGTATGCATTAACCTCTCTGTGGTGCATAATGTGACTCAATTTACTCCTTTATAAAAATAGGAAAAATAAGAGTGTTATTTTCACAATTATGCTGAGAATTGAAGGAGATAGTTTCTGTAATACATTAAATGTTAAATCAATACTGTATTTTTTCATTTAAGATTAGTGATCAGATAATTCTAGAATAATATAATTAAAAATGTGATTTTTCTTAAAGTTATCCATTTATATTTTGAATAAAGATACAGTGAGAAAATACCCATTCTATACCATATTCTATACCGTATTTATTCTATACCATTCTATACCGTGTTTCAATTGTTTCCAATTGTTTCCAATGCTTATTATGGACCAGATAGTCTGCTAGCTTATGGGCATATAGTATTGAAAAACAGAATCACAGTCCCTTTTAAGAAACCAATTAATCAATAACTTAAAGTTAATTATTATGATATAATATAATAATATAATATAATATAATATAATAATAATAATTCTCGTATCTGGAAACATACACAACTATCTGAGCAATGCACGAAATAAGCTCAGAGAAATCCTACTTTGAGAACTGAAGGAATTTAATCCTGTGAACTCCGGAGCAAAGAGTTTGTAGAAATGACTAGAAATTTAATATAGGTTTATTTCACAGTTTGAATGGAGTTCCCAAATGTCTGAAGCATCCATTGATAGCTAATAGTTTCATAGCTCAACAAGGAACTAACTGAGAGTGTCTAAATATAACACATAAATAACTCAAGTTTTATGTCATTAAAAAACGTGTATAATATCCCACGTTTTATCTTACCATTTCCATTATGTCTAAAGAACTTCTGTTAGAAATTATTTTAGGGCGCCTGGGTGGCTCAGTGGGTTAAGCCTCTGCCTTCAGCTCAGGTCATGATCTCAGGGTCCTGGGATCAAGTCCCTCATCGGGCTCTCTGCTCAGCAGGGAGCCTGCTTCCCCCTCTCTCTCTGCCTGCCTCTCTGCCTAATTGTGATTTCTCTCTCTGTGTGTCAAATAAATAAATAAAAATCTTAAAAGAATAAATTATTTTAAAGCAGTTTTGCTGGAAATAAATTTTCTTAGTTTTTCTTTACATGCCATTGTTGTCATTTTTCCTTTATTCCTGAAGGATATTTTCACTAAATATAGAATTATGGTTTGATTATTCTTTTAGCATTTCAAGAATGTTGTTACTTCCTCTAACTCCTGGCTTCTGATGAGAAATGCTGTCATTCAAGTTGTTGCTACCCTATAGTCTATGTATCATGGGTCCCTCTTTTGCTCTCAAGATTTTTCTTTATCTTTGGCTTTTGGAAATTTGATTACCATGAGTATGTGTCTGGTTATTGATGTCTTTGGGCTTATCCTACTTCTAGTTTACTGACCTTCATGTATCTGCACATTTACAACTTTAACATTTGGAAAGTTTTCAGTCATTATTTCTTCAAATATTTTCATCTGATTAGTTTTCCTCTTTTCTTTCCTTTTTCACAATTTTAGATCTTTTGTTTTTGTTGCTCCATAAGTCATATGGAGCATGTTTTCTTATTGTTATTTGAAAGAGAGAGAAAGGAAAAGGGGGTGGAGGGAGGGGGAGAGAGAGAATCTTAAGCAGGCTCCAGCCCAGCACAGAGCCCAATGTGGTGCTCAATGTCATGACCCTGATATGATGACCAGATCTGAAATCAAGAGTTGGACATCTAATTAACTGAGCCACACAGACACCCCTATGGAATACATTTAATTCATTTGTTTTTTAATCCATTTTTACAGTTCAGATTAGATAAATTTTTATTGATTTATCTTCAAGTTTGCTGATTTTTGTTTTCCTTTTGTCATCTCCATTTTGCTATTGAGCTCTCCAGTAAGGATTTTATCTGCTTTTGTTTTGGTTTTGTATTTTTCAGTTCTAAAATATCTTCTAAATTCTTCTAAAGTTCTTCTAAAGATATAATTAGAAAATACAGGAATCCTCCCTTTTTTGCTGATCTTTTTTTTTCTTTTTTTCAAATTAAATCTAAGAGTGTTAGTAATTGCTTATTGGAGCATTTTAAAGAATGTGGCTTTAAAATACTTATAAGATTATTCCAACAGCTGCACCATGTTGGTGTTGGCATCTGTTGATTATCTGTTCTCATTTAAAATGAGATTTTTTTGGTTCCTCTTATGATGATTAATTTTACGTTGTACCTTGGCAGTTTAACTATTGCGATGAGACCCTGGTTCATATTTAACTGAACTACTTTAGCAGGCAGTCAATCTGACTGGGTTTTAGAATGCCATGTGTTCAGGTTTTATGGGCTCTGGTTCACATGGAAATTTGATTTTCAAAGTTTTGTCTCATGGAGTACTGTGTGCCAACTGGAAGTCAGTTTGAAAACTGGGCAGTATTCCATAGCATTGATCAAAGCATTTGTTGTGCTATAACCCATGGCTTATAACCCAGTCTCTTCGTAGAAAACAAACAAACAACAATAACAATATAAGAGCATGTAAAAACTAGTAAAATCTGAATGATGTCTACAGTTTAATAGTATTGTACTAATTTCATTTTCCTGTTTTTATAAAAATAGAGTTTAAGGGAACACTGTACTATTGTTGCAACTTCTTAGGGAGTCTAAGAATTAAAATAAAATGTGTAAAAATAAGTAAGACAATAGAAAAATTATGTCTGTGTGTATATATATATATACTTTTAATAAATAGAGATCATCTGATAATAGATAATCGTGAGGGATGGTGTTGGGGAAAAATAGTTTTTTCATGTAAAAATTATATAAATTTTATTGGTTCTTTTATTAACCTTCAGTTGAGATATAATTATGAAAAATTACCCTGGCTTTGGTGTACAGTACTGTGAATTTTAATAAATGCACAGTCATAATCAACAGCATAATCAAAATATAGAATATTTCATAATTCTCAAAGGTTACCTTATTACTCTTAGTAGTTAATCCCTTGTGTCCATTCTAAATCCTGGAAAGCACTGATCTATTTACTGTCCCAACATGCATGTGTTTTCTAGAATGTCACTGAAATGCAATCATGGGTCATGTAATTTTTGAACCTGGCTTTGTTCACCTAGGATAATCCATTTAAGATCATCTACATTGTTTTATGTATCAATAATTTGTTCCTTTTTACTGCTTGGTAGTATTCTATTATGTGGCCGTATCTCTCTCTCTCTCTTTTTTTTTTTCTTTCTTTTTTTGCCTATTTACAACTTGCTGAACAATTTGTTTCCTGTTTTGGGTGGCCATGAATAAACCTGATACAAATATTTATCTGTAAGTTTCTGTGTAAGCAGATGAGTTCATTTCTCTTGGATAAATACCTAATAGTGAGGTTACTGAGTTATAAGGTAAAACTCTTTCACTGTATAAGAAATTGCCAACCTCTGGGTTGTCTGGGTGGCTCATTCAGTTAAGCGTCTGCCTTTGGCTTAGGTCATGATCCCAGAGTCCTGGAATTGAGTCCTACATCCTACATCAGACTCCTTGCTCAGCAGGAAACCTGCTTCTCCTTCTGCCCGATGCTCCTTCTGTGCTCTCCCTCTCTCTCTGACAAATAAATTTTAAAAATCTTTAAAAAAATTGTTTTGATTTCCATTTCCTTCATGACTAATGATGCTGAGTATCTTTTCAGTGCTTATTATCATCGATGTATATTTTTTGGAGATGTGTCCATTCAAACCCCTACCCATATTTAAATTTGATTATTTCTTATAATTGAGTGTTGATAATTCTTGATATATATAGAATATATGTCATTTTTATATGCTATCTATATATGTGCTGTGCAAATATTTTCTCCTATTTTGTGTCTGATTTCATTCTCTTAACTCTCTTCCAAACAGCAGTTTTAGATTTGACAAAGTCAAATTTACACATTTTATTCTATGTATGTTTCCTGATTTGTGTGTATTGTCTTTAAAACAAACAAAAAAAGACTAACCTGACTGTAAAGATTTTCCAATGTTACCATTCAGAAATTTTGTAATTTTAGGTTTTACATTAGATTTGTGATCCAATTTAAATTGGGTTTTCTATATGGCTTACCATGGTACCTCTGTTAGATCTGGACAAGTGAAGTTCTTGTCCCACTTAGAGGCTCTGCACCACTGCACCATCCCTCCACATTTTAGAGCTCCCCTCAAAATGTTCAAAGTACCACTTAGGTGCCTGAGACAACCCACAGGAACCTTAGTCAGTATTTCTCCCTTTTGGGGTACTGTCCAATCATATAACCCACCAATTAGGTCAACCAGATTCCTTCCCTGAGAAACTCTGGCACTTGTGACAATAAGGTAATTCTGGGATGGGCCTCAATTCCAAAAGGACCGTTAGTAAGTGAATCACTTCCTGGCTGGCACAGTATTTCTTTCACAGGATTGTCTTAAAATGATTTGTCAATTAACATGCTGTTGACATGTTGATTTGGACTGCCCCAAATCACTTATGCAGGCAAAGGCCCTGACAGCCCCCCTCAAAAAAAAAAAAATAAAACACACACACACCCCGCCAGTTCCCTGTATATCCACAGAGCAGACTTGTACATGACAGAGGTCAAGACCTGTAATTGTTCCAGCACTGTTAAAAAGTCTATCAATTTTCTATTGAATTATTTTTCTTGGGAATTAATGGAATATAAAAAGTGGATTTATTTCTGATATCCTTACTCTGTCCCATCAATCTATGAATCAATCTGTCCTTTTAATAACACCATGCTATCTTCTTTGTTATAAATTTGTAAGTCCTCTAATTATGTGGATGTTTATTCCAATTCTATTTTGTTTTTGTTTTTGGTATTCTAGTTCCTCTGCTTGCCAATACAAACTTTAGACTCAGATGGTCTATTTTTATTTAAAAATTGTCAATTTATATTAAAAAGTATTGGCATTTTATTGCAAATGCATTTAATATATAACTAAATTAATTGCATTTAACTTATACCTTAATTAGATGAATAATTGATATCTTTACAATATTGAGAAATACAATCCATGAAAAAAGAATGTTGCCCCAGTTACTTAGGTCCTTTTAACTAACCATATGAATGTTTTATCATTTAAGTGAAGAGGTACTGTACATATATTTAGTGTTTCATATTTTCTTGCAATTTTGCTGTAACTTTTAAAATATCTAATTTTCTTTTTTTTAAAGATTTTATTTATTTATTTGACAGAGATCACAAGTAGGCAGAGAGGCAGGCAGAGAGAGAGAGGGGGAAGCAGGCTCCTCGCTGAGCAGAGAGCCCAATACAGGGCTCAATCCCAGGACCCTGAGATCATGACCTGAGCTGAAGGCAGAGGCTTAACCCACTGAGCCACCCAGGTGCCCCTAAAATATCTAATTTTCAATTGTTCTTTACTACTATAAAAAAGTGATTGCATTCTATAAATTAATCTTATTTTTAACATCCTTGATAATCTAGTTGTAAATGCTTGTAATAGCTTTTGTTGTAATAGTTTTTTTTTTTTTTTTTTTAAGATTTTATTCATTTATTTGACACAGAGGGATACAGCGAGAGAGGGAACACAAGCAGGGGAAATGGGAGAGGGAGAAGCAGGCTCTCCTTGAGCAGGGAGTTCCATGCAGGATTCAGTTCCAGGACTCTGGGATCATGACCTGAGCCCAGGGGAGGTGCTTAACTGACTGAGCTAACCAGGCACAGTTGTAATAGCTTTTTTATAGCTTCTTTAAGATGTTTTACATAAAATATTGTGAATTTTCATAGAAATTTGTGAATAAGAATAATTTTTATCTCTTTTTTCACTCTGTATCAATTTTAAGAATTTTTATTTAATTCCATTTGCTAGGACTTTTAGTTCAATATTTAATAAAGAGTGGTCTTTGCTTTGTTCCCAATATTCAAGGAAACATTTGGTGTTTTACCATGGAGGTTCCTGTTAGTAGTAGATTTTTCAAGGATACTTTTTATCATGTTGAGAAAGTTCAAATTAATTCACACTTTTTTTATAGTCCATTAAATCATAAATTTATGTTGAACTTCATCAAATGCTTTTTCTGTATTATTTGAAATAATTTTACTGTTTTTCAGTTTGTAGTTATAGACTACATATAGACATTGATTTTCAGATGTTAAAAGCCTTAAATTTCCAGAATAAACTCCTCTTGATCATCATGTATTATCTGCTCTTTTTCTGGTGCTCTGCATTTCCTCCATGCAGCCTTGTACAAGGTATAGGTCAAGACTGATGTTTTATCTGGATTTGATAATTTTTTCCATAACCTTAGCATGATTATAAAAATATTTTTATTGAATTTTTAAAAATTTATGTTCATGAAGAATATTGTTTTATAGTCTTATCATAATTTCTTTGTTTGTTTTGAGCTCAAGATAATTTTTTCTCAAAAAATCAATTGTGGGGACGCCTGGGTGGCTCAGTTGGTTAAAACATCTGCCTTCAGCTCAGGTCATGACCCCAGTGTCCTGGGATCGAGTCCCACATGGGGCTCTTTGCTCGGCAGGGAGCCTGCTTCTCCCTCTGCCTCTGCCTGCCATTCTGTCTGCCTGTGCTCACTCTCTCTCCCTCTCTCTGACAAATAAATAAAATCTTTAAAAAAAAAAAATCAATTTGGATGTGTTCCTACTTCCTCTACTTTCCAGAACAGATGATATAAAATTGGCATTATTTCTTCCTTAAGTATTAAGTAGAATTAATTAGTGAAGTTATCTAGGCCTAGAGATTTGTCAGAAGGTTTTAAAATATAAATTCAATTCTTTAACAATCAAACAAATTAGGTTTTCTATTTTTTTCTTGAATTAATGTTTATAGCTTCTATAATTCTGTAATTCTATATTCTATAATTCTATAATTCAAAGAATTTATACACTTCATACATGTCAACATATTGGAAAAAATTTTTCTTATTATTACTTAGTTTCCTTTTAATATCTTCAGAATCTTTGGTGATAATCTGAATTTCATTCCTAATGCTGGTATAATTTGTTTCTTTTTTTCTTTTTTCTCTCTTGAAATAATATTAGATTTATGGAAGAATTGTAAGAGGGTAATCTTCACCCATCTTCCCCTAAAGTTAATTTTTTCCATAACCTTAGCATGATTATCAAAACTAAGAGATTAATATTGGTACATATTATTAACTGAAATTTTGACTCTATTTGGATTCATCCAAATCTGCTACTAATGTCTCTCTTTTTAAAAATTTGTATTTATTTTATTTTAAAGAGAGTGCATGAGTGAGGAAAGGGGCAATGGGAGAGGGAAAGAATCTCAAGCAGACTCCATGCTGAGCATGGAGCCTGACAAGGAGTTTGATTTCACAACCCTGAAGTCATGACCTGAGCCAAAATCAGGAGTCCAATGCTTAGCCAACTGAGCTACCTAGGCATCCCTCCACTAATGTCTATTTATGTAATTCCAGGATCTAACCCATAAGCCCATGCAGCATGCAATCGTCATGTCTCCTTGGTCTCGTCCAATCTATGGCAGTTTCTGAATCTTTCTTTGTTTTTCATGATCTTCACATATTGAGAAGTCCTGATCAGTGATTTATAGAATGTCCTTACATTTGACTTTGGTGTTTCTCATAATTAATTAGAAGTAATTTTTTTTTTTTTTTTTTTTTTTTTGGTCAAAAATACCACAAAAGTAGTGTGCCCTTGTTGGTCCATGATATCAGAGGTATATGTTGTCAATATGTATTACTGGTGATGTTTGGCCATTCCTATATCCTTGTGCCACAGAGGATGTCTTCTCTGTTAACTTGACCCACCCTCAGTGTTAAGCTATTGTTTTTTATTAGTCATTGCTCACTAGTAGGGATTTAGAGATAGTAGCCTGGTCTCAAAGATAGGGTTTTCTGTGTTGTTTTTTGTTTGTTTGTTTGTTTTTGTTTGTTTTGCTGTTGTTGTTGTTTTTCCCATCTCCCTAGGAGAGTGAAACTTTGTGCCTTTGGTGGGCCTTCCATAGAAGAGAGCTTGCTACTCTAGAAATTGGAGAACTTCAATGATACTGACATGGAATCCTGAGCTCAGGAATGTTTCTTGCCACTCCCAGGTTTGTAAAGTGTTTTCCTTCTGTTTCTCCCCCACTCACAATCAGACTTTACTTGTATCCTGGCTACAGCAGCATTTGCTGCTCCTTTCTCTAGCTAAGGCTTTTTCTCAGTGAGACAGAGTTCAGGCAAAGGGTGGAGTTCTGAACCTTTTCAACAGCAGCAGTAAAATCCTTCCTCCAAGCATTGAAGGACAGAGGTTTTCTTTGCATTCATTTAATACCACCAGCTTTTGTTGTAGCATCTAATGGAGATCTATAAAAGAGAGCCTGCAACTAATATTTCCACTTTTTTTCTGGGGTTCCAAAAGGTCCTATACTGTCACTCTAAACCATACTCTTCTTCGTCACAATTATTTATTTATTTGAAGATTTATTTAAAGATTGGATGATTGATTGATTGATTTGGAGAGCATAAGTGGGAGTGGCAGAGGGAGAGAATCTGAAGCAGACTCCGTGATGGGTACAGAGCCGGACGATTGTTTAAAATATTTGTCCAATTTATTCTTATTCATCTATGTCAGCCATGTCTTTTTCCCATGTTCTGTCACACATGAGCCAGTCTCTGGTATCCCTTCTTTCTTGGAGGGCTTTATCACTCCAATTTTATAGTTCTTCCAGGCTTTTCTTAGTTATAGATTGATTTTTTTAAACAGATTTCTATATTTGACGAGAAAGGTAACTCTGTATTCTCTTTAAAATTTATTTTAAATACGGTTATAATTGGAAAAATACAACCTAATTTTGATAATCTTAAATAAAATATATAGAGAACTTTGATTTTTCATTCTTACCCAATCTTTTGGTATAACAACTCAGATACCACAGATCTATATATCAAAGACAAGAAGTTGTCATGAGATGAATTTGGTAGAACACGTTGGAAGAAATTATCTGCAATCACAATACTTTCTTCCATATGCATGGTGCTCCAATAGCAGTAAGATTCTCGCCACTTCTTTTCCCATTAATCACTCCTCCCTAGAGTAACTATAGTGAGCCTAATAGAGATTTAGGAAGAAATAAATGGCAACCATAGCCCTGGCTATTCTCTTTATCTTAGAATCTACGTGCCAATAGAAATTGTGGATTTCCTCTGCTTCTCAGTGCTACAAACATCACTCGGTCAGACTATCTACATGGAGCCCACTTCTTTGGCCTAACATTATTAGTAAATCGGTGAATATAATTTCTTAATTGAGTTCAGTTAAGAGGCCCATTTGGAGTCCATACTAACTACATTTCCCAATCCAACTGGTCTCAAAAATAATGACCATATTCTATCTTTCACCTAACCAGTCATTCTTTGAATTCTTTTAATTTTTTAGAACCTCATCAGGGAAGGTCCAGGCCTAGGACTCAGTACCTGATATTACTATTTATGTACAAGTATTTCTGGAGTACCCTAGGAAACACCAATATCTTTTGCATGACCGGAGATAACTGTTGAATAGAACACAAAATATAATACAAAACATACCCAAGGAGATATTTTTTTGTGGAGCCGAGACATGTGGGTTTTGGCCTTACACTCTAAGATTTGAATAGAGTTTTGACTTTAATGATTTTTAGTGACATTTGGACTACAGGTTTTAAGCCTTGGCCTATGTGGCATTTTGCATTTGATGATGACTCCTGTTAATGGAAGTTTTGTCCACTGTCTTGAATAGCTATGTTTATAAAAGCAGAGAGGTAAGAAAAAGTACTTGAATCTTAGGGAAGATGTCGGATTCCTCAGGAATGTCAAAGGCAGATACATACAGGTGAATGGGTTTAAGTGAGTATAAGCCGAAAAGGAAAAAAACAAACAAACAAACATAAAATAAGGGAATGAGTGGCTTGTACAGGGGCTGAGAAAGCCTCTTAAATATATCACAGTGTTACGGGCATGTTAGTAAGTGGGCACAGATGAAGAGGGAGCATAATCCTAAAAACAGCAACAGTCATGGGAGACCTCTCCAACACTGGCCCTATAGGTGGCGAGATTGTAGTGACAGTCCCAAAGCCACCCTTGCAGGTTCAGGCAGTGTCATTTTGTAGTCTGTTGCTAGTTTGCAACACAGGTGCAGGATTTCCTGGGAATGTTTGGCTGAAGCAAAGATTTGATTGTAAAAAAAAATGGATATTTCTAGTCTTTTTAAGCATTTATGTGTTGAGCAATTTCTACTGCAGTTAAAACGTAAGGCATCTGAGTTTGCTTGTTCTATAGAGCACAGGGGAATTTCTAGCTTTAAATTGTTAGAGCTAGGCTTATGTAGACATGACTAAATACACTGAATCAAATTCCATTCTGCATTTGGGGCCGTAGAGGATTCTGTGGAGGGATATAGAGACTTGTCCACAAGCCCAAGAATGAAAAATACTCTACAAAAATATTAGAGTATATTTTAAGGCAAGAGAATGATAGTAAGTAGGTATGCAGATACTGCTTGTGCCCAGAGGAATTATTACTGAGCAATTTATAGAATTGAAAATCAAGGGAAAAAGTATTTTGAGGAGCTCATAACTGAAGTTTGGTTCATACAAGGCCACCCCACCCCCCAGTTTCTACGCCTCCATGGTGCAGGCTTCAAGTAGCAGCAGCTCTGGTTCTGAAATATGCTGAGTATGATTCTCCAGCTGAAACAAATGTGAGAAGCTTGCCTAGGAGGCAGATTTCATAGAATGGCTGGCTTCTAGATGTGGCAAATGTATTGTGACAAAATTGAGTTCTTGTTGGGACTTTTCCTAATTGAATGTTAATGAATTCATCATGGATTCCAGACAACTGGCACAGACTGCTTGGTGTTCCAGACTGCCTGTCTATTTCTGGGTTTTGACTAAAGCCAAAGACATACTTCTGTACTCCTTCCCTTGTATAGGAATGAAACTCTGTCTTGGACGTTAGCAAAGCTAAGTACTGGGTCCTGGAGTGTGTAGGATCAAGATGGATTTGTCACCCAAATTTGGTCGTTATGTGGTTAGTCCTCTAATGATCTTGTTTCTTAATATTTTGGTTTCTTTAAAATGTGAATGAGTCCATTGTATAAATGTATATTAATTTGTATATCTATTGACCAGTTGGTGAACATTTAAATTGTTTACAGTTTGAGATATACTGTTGAAAACAAAGAGCAACATTCGTCTTAAAAGGGGAAGATGACAGTGTATGTATGTTAATACTCCATTCATACAAAATTCTGGAAAATCAGAACTATAATATTAAAAAGCAGTTGAGTGGCTGTCAGAGTTCTGGGGTTGACTGAAGAGTGCTACAGGGAGATTTTGGAATGATGGAAATGTTGTATATCATCATTGTGGTCACATGACTATACATACTGAAAAATTCACTAAGTTGTACACCTAACCTTGGCGTTTAAGTATATAATTAGACACATTACAAACTTCATGTTGAAACAGTACAAGTCAGAGACTTTAAAGAAAATTTTCCATTACCAAACAAAACAACAGAGAATCTAGCCATGGAAAGAACATAAGCTTTGATATGGAATCTATGTGGGACTCCAAAGAAAAAGGAATTGGGGAGAATAGTTATAGATTACAGGTTTGGGCTTTGGACGTTTAAGAAACAAAATTATATTTTGAATTTAAATAAAAAAATTATTTTTAAATTTAAGAAACTAATATTTAATTTTAATTTCTCTCAGAGAATTGTTAGAGTATAATAATTTTGGTCAAATACTAATATTTAAGGTATCGTAAACTATACGGTTTCCTTTTTAAAATTTATTTATTTATTTATTTGTATGAATTAGTTGAGAGTCTATACTGGCCTCTTAGTTTTTTGGGTTTTTTTGTTTTGTTTTGTCTAGTTTTTAAACTCATACTGTCTGAAAGAGTTTGATAAGATTAGGATGAGTTCTTCCTTTAGAATTAAATGAGCCTTGATTGTTAAACACTTGTACACTAATATATTCCAAGGACCTCAAGTAAGGTTGGGATCAAAATTTTTGGATTAATCTATTCTTCTACTCAATTTAACCAAAAATGTTTTCCCTCCACATTTGTATTTAGGTACCATTATTTTAATTTGTTTTTATGTTCTCTTTTTTAAATTCTCAAGTTCAATAGTTTATTTTCGCTCTTCCTGTTTGATAATGAAAATAGTTAAGCCTCCAAATTTACCTTTAAATATAATTTAGGCCATATTCCATAGATTTTGAAAATGTCCTAGGCTCATTATAGTTATTTTCTAAACATGCCGCAATTATGCTTTTGCTTTACTGCATGTACTCTGAATCCCTTTTCATATAGCTTTGCACATTTTCCCCATTATTTTTGTTTAATTGCTTGTGATGTAGTTTCTACTATTTCTAATGCTCCTGAATTTATAGAGGTCTTCTTTGTCTTTCTTATGTTCTTGACTTAAATTGAAATATGTCTATTTACTTTTGAAAATATCTCTGTTTACTTTTTCTCTGTTTGCCTTGTCAGAGGAGACAAATACGTTTTTTGGTTTTTTTTTTTTGTTTTGTTTTGTTTTTTGCCCTTTCTTCTTGCTTTCTAGCATTATTGTTTTGTTTTGTTTTATGTATTTTGATACCATTTTTTAAAATTTTTAAGTGAATTTACTTTCTGGCATTAGTGTTATGTAAAATGTATGCATTTGAATTTTTCATCTTTTCCATTGTTCTACATTCATGCTTTTAAATCACTTGGTTTTAGGTATAAACCACTATAAACAATATACAGTTTAACATAATAACCCTATGTAGTTCTATTTAATTTTATAAGCCTGAATGTGAAGTTATTTCACTGATATATATTGATTTGGACTAAAATTTTGGTTTTATTTCCTCATCTTACTTGATTTTCTGGCTTTTAATATTTCCTGGCAATTGCCTTTGTTTACTAGCATGTACTTTATGATTAGTACTATTGTTTCATTTAGATTTCTTTGTGCTAGTCTGGATATTATACAATGCTTTCATCCTATTCACAGAACTTTACGTACAGGTTAATATCAGTCTTTATATTTCTTGACTTATCAACCTCAGATACCAAGCAGAATATTACCAATTCTTTTTTATTAAGATTTTATTTATTTATTTGACAGGGATCACAAGTAGGCAGAGAGGTAGGCAGAGAGAGAGAGGAAGAAGCAGGCTCTCTGCAGGGATGCAGAGCCTGATGCAGGACCCTGAGATCATGACATGAGCCGAAGGCAGAGGCCTTAACCCACTGAGCCACCCAGATGCCCCACCAATTCTTTATAAAAACTAAAATGAGGGTGCCTGGGTGGCTCAATTGGTCAAGCAACTGCCTTCGGCTCAGGATGATCCTGGAGTCCGGGGATCAAATCCTGCATCTGGCTCCCTGCTTAGTAGGGAGTCTGCTTCTCCCTTTGAGTTCTCCCCTCTCATGCTCTCTATCTCTCAAATAAATAAAATAAAATGAGTCTTAAAAAATAAAAACTAAAATGATGATTTACTTCTACCTTCTTCTACTACCTTTTCAAATCACTTCCATGTTTGAGATTTTCATCTCAGACATTTTGTACATAAATTGTCATAAGATTGTCATGAGGTTTCAGTTTACAACATAACTTCATATCTGTAATTATCTGTGTTAATTTAACACAATTGTATGTTTATAACTACCTTCAGTGCTACCACCAGCACTCTGATACAGTTCTGTTCTGATATTTGTAGTTTTTATTTCTGCTTATTGGTCAGTTGTCTAGAGGGTAACATGAAGTAGATTTTATTTGGAAACTATGTCGAGTCTATGCTTCCACAGAGAGGTTGGTTAGGGACTACTGTCAAAAATATTTAGATATTTGCTTGACTACTAGCATTTGTTTATTAATGTATCAAAATATTTGTTGTTAATCTATTGACTATTTCCTTTCAAATACATTTCCAGATGCTGAGTGTCCAGCAGTGCAGTGACAACCAAGACCTCAACCCTAATTGAGCTCCCATTGCATTGCGGATACAATAAACAGGTAAACAAATAAATACATAAGGTATACACAAAAAATATCAGCACACTGGGTAGGGGTATGAAGAGTATACTATGTAGGGAATATTAAGGCAAACCATTGATACAAAAATGCCACATAAGTGTTCACCTAAAAATTTATTGATTTAGAACAGTAATTGACCTGTAATCACATGATGGTAGGTTTACCAGGGGGCTGGTCGATATAGGCTGGGATTAGCTGGACAGGCTTTAAGCTGCAGTTTGGGCTCATGTCTGCCCCTTTATTATATTCTCTGGACCATTGAGTGGGGGATTGGAAGATGCCAGTGAGGGGCCTGAATACCAAGGCATAGATAAAATTCTACAGGGATGGAAGAAGCTTAAGAGAAACAACAGGAAACATGTCATATCTCTTGATGTTAAGCATAAATGTTGTACACTGCCTTTTTCTCACATACGCCTGTGGCCAAAGTGAGTCTCATGGTCAAATCCTTATCGAAGGAGCAGAGAAGAAAATTCTATCTCTGGGGGGAAGAACTACAAAGTCCCACGAACAAAGGCTCTGAACACGAAGAAGAATGGAGAATTGGGATCAATGTAAATTTTACCATAGTCAAATTCCTTTCAATCTCTCTCTCTCTCTCTCTCTCTATGTATATATATAGAGAGAGAGAGATAGTTGAAGATCCACATTTTCATTTACTTCATTGAAATTTTCTTCTTCTTGTTTTGAGTATTTCCTATTTCATTGCCTTTGTTCTTTTCAGGTAATCTAGAATACCACTCTTTCAGATCTCCTTGTCCTTAATTATTATGTTCTTTATATAAACTGGCTGGATTTATTTGCCATTTGTTTTTACATTACATATGATTTTCTTAAGCCTGTCCTCCATTAAACTGATTTGTCTTTCTACACTATTGATTCTCCCTTTTCTGCTGCATTTACACTTGATTGTATCCGATTGTGTTATTTCTCCTTAATTTATTTCCTTAGTTAGCCTGGCTCAATTTCATCATATTCCATTATCTTTTTTTTTTTTTTTAACATTCCCATCACTTTAATTATTGTGAAATGGTAGAGTGTTTTGTCTAAATGTGTGGCTATTCTTTTATTATTTAATTTTATTTTTTCAGTGTTCCAAGATTCATTGTTTATACACCACACCCAGTGCTCAATGTAATATGTGCTCTCCTTAATACCCACCACCAGCCTCACCCAACCCTTCACCCCTGCCCCTCCAAAACCCTCAGTTTGTTTCTCAGAGTCCATAGTCTCTCATGGTTCATCTCCCCTTCCGATTTCCCCCAAGTCATTCCTCCTCTTCTCCCAGTGTCCTCTGTGTCATTCCTTATACTCCACAGGTAAGTGAAACCCTATAATTGACTCTCTGCTTGACTCATTTAACTCAGCATAATCTCCTCTAGTCCCGTCCATGTTGATACAAAAGTTGGGTATTCGTCCTTTCTGATGGAGGCAAAATAACCCATTGTATATATGGACCATATCTTCTTTATCCATTTGTCTGTTGAAGGGCATCTTGGCTCTTTCCACATATTCCATGATCTTATCTTTCTTTCTTTCTTTTTTTTAAATGGAGCTCCTGGATGTTTTCTGTTTTGCTTTGTTTTTGTCGTTTGTAACTAAGAGAATGAATGTTACTCTTTTCTAAATATTTTCTTCCCAAATTTTCTTTGTCTATTGGCTTTTATGTGATATCTGTATTTTCTTCCCATTTAGTGCATTTTATTTGCATGTATCTCTTTCTTTTTCTTCTTTTGTTTGTATGAGGTCAACTCTATACAAACCCAATTCTTAATAGTTAATGGTGGCACAATGCATGGTGTTCTCAGGAGACCCCCTTCTCTTTGTTTTATATATACTCTTCCAAGTCTTAGACAAATTATAACCATATATGAATGTGTCCTGAAAGTATGTTTTGACTGAATTGCTTAGTTATATACTAAGTTGCCCACTTCACATGTTAATTATTCTCATGAAATTACTATTTAAATAAATAGATTTTTTTACATTCCATTTGAAGCCTACCTCTCCCTCTAGCTGTCCATATCATTAATTGGTAGCCTTGTCAACTCAGTCTTCAGGCATCCTCTTTTAATTGGGATTAAATAGTAGTTTATCTGGCAGATATCTAAGTTTGTAGTGTGACCATTTCCTAGCATTTAAGTATAGATGACTTTTTTTGTCTTTTGTTTTGTTCTGTTTTATAACCTCCTTTTGGTAAATTATGTTGTTTCCAAGGATTATGCTGCCTACTTTCCAGAAGTTTAGCTAGTTTTTAATTAATATGAAGACAGCTATCACTCAGATTAATTCCTATGGGAAAATCAAAACTTTTCTCAAATGGAAAACAATTAATAGCACTTTCTATAAATAATTACTCTAATTTTTCCAGAAATAATATAATTAGCTTTTTATAAATTTACAAAAAATAAGCTGCCTGTCAAAAACCTCATCTCTGTAAAGGATGCACACTAGTTTATCTTTGCTTGCTACAGCAATGTTATTAGGAGGCTCTAAGCTTGTATTAGAATGGCAAGACCAAAATAGCTGATTTCTGATAATTTTTATAGCTTATTTAAGTAGTCTAAATCTGGGGTGCCTGGGTGGCTCAGTGGCTTAAAGCCTCTGCCTTCAGCTCAGGTCATGATTCCAGGGTCCTGGGATGGAGCCCCACATCAGAGTCCCCCATGGAACTCTCTGCTCAGCAGGGAGCCTGCTTCCTTCTCTCTCTCTCTCTGCCTGCCTCTCTGCCTACTTGTGATCTCTGTCTGTCAAGTAAATAAAATCTTAAAAAAAATTTATCAAAATAGTCTAAATCTATACAATGTTGAAACTTATTTTGCTTATGAAGCTTGTATTAGTTTCCTGTGGCTGCTATTAACATCAATTGGGGACTTAAAACAACAGGGTTTTTTCTTTCACAAACCTGAAGTCAGAATTATGAAATCATCATCCCTGGGCTAGTACCGAGGTTTACATAGGGCTCCCTCTGGAGCCTGTACGGGAGGATCCAGCCCTGGTCTCTTCCAAACGTCTGGTGGCTGGGGCATTCATGGGGATGTTGCCATGCACTCACTACAAATTTCCAAACTTCAAAGCCAACATCTCCAATTCTTTACTCCATTTTCAAATCAGTTCTTCTGAGTGTGTGTGGTGGGTGGGGGGTTGGCAGGTGTGGTGTGGTGTGGTGTGGTGTGATATGATATGAAATCTTCCTATGATTCCCTGAAGGATACATATAAATGTATTTAGGATCCACCATTATATACCAGGTTGATCTCTTGTCTCAAGATCTTTAATTAATTACATCTTCAAATATCGTTTTATTAATTATTTTATTTTATTATTTTTTTTCCAAAAAGATTTTATCATGTACAGAGAAGAGGGGTTTGATTTCTTCTTGGCTGCTGCTTTCCTCCAGGCTGCCAGGATGTTGTTCAGCTCTTCTCTTCCTCTTGGCACAGATGTGTGTCTGCACCTGGTTCCTGATGAACTTAAGGGCCAGCTTATCCTTGGAAACATGAGCAGCTCCATAGCACACCACTCATATGTGACTGAGCTGCACACGGTGGGGTCCTTATATTCTTCTCTGAACTGTATCACTCTCTCACATTTTCAGGTTATTATTTATGAATGTACTTTCTAATTTGAACCAATTTTTTTTTTAAGATTTTATTTATTTGTCAGAGAGAGAGAGGGAGCAAGAGCGAGCACAGGCAGACAGAATGGCAGGCAGAGGCAGAGGGAGAAGCAGGCTCCCTGCTGAGCAAGGAGCCCGATGTGGGACTCCATCCCAGGACGCTGGGATCATGACCTGAGCCGAAGGCAGCTGCTTAACCAAGTGAGCCACCCAGGCGTCCCATATTTTTTCTTTTTATTAACATATAATGTATTATTTGTTTCAGGGGCGCAGGTCTTTGAATCATCAGTCTTACACATTTCACAGCACTCACCATAACACACACCCTCCCCAATGTCTATCACCTAGCCACCCTATCCCTTCCACCCTAACTTGAAACAATTTTCAAAAAGGTTTAGCTTAGCCTATTTTATTTCATAAAATATGCAAGCATCACTGCTTTTATTTCACATGGAAATAATTTATATTATATATGATAATATCATACTGCATGCCAAATGTTATAAACATTGCCATTTTATATATATATATATATTTCCTACTCATATAATTTTCTTTATAAATAATTTTTTATCTTTATTTATAGTAACATTATGAGTATGTATATATGTGTGTGTGTATTTATTTTTAAGCTACTCAAATGGGCTTGAATACAGAGCAATGTAGCTTGTACCTAATGAGAATTTTTAAAAATAAAAGCAAAAAGCAAAAAAAAAAAAAAAAAATCCATCGCTGTCACCAAAGAGCACACTTCTTTTAAAAAAAAATTTATTGAGCTAGAATTACATGTAATATTATATTAGCCCAAGATGAACAACATGATTTTATATATATATATAGCAGAATGATTGCCACAAATAAATCTAATTAACAATCACCTCATATAATTACAAATTTTTCTTGTTATGAGAACATTTAAGATCTACTCTCTTAGCAACTTCAAATATACAATAAAATATTGTTAAGAATAGCCACCATGTTGTATATCACATCCCTAGGACCTATATCTTGTAATAGGAAGTTGTAACCTTTTATCTAAAAACAAAACAAAACAAATCAGTAAAACCCAGCAACAACAACAACAAAAAAACATGAACTCATTGATAAGAGAACAGATTGATAGTTGTCAGAGACTAGGGGTAGATGGTGGCAGAAATGGGTAACAGTAGTCAAAAGGTAAAAGAATACATTTCTCACATAGAGTTTTTGTTGCTGATATTATTTTAGAGACTTGGAATCACTTAATATTAGCATTTGGAAATGTTAACATTTTAGCTTAAACATTAGCAAATTTCGTGACTGAATCATGAATGTGTAGATAAGGTTAGGGTCCTGCAACAGAGAAAACAAAGAAAAAGGGTTTATATATTTGCAAAATCTATATTCCCTTGTATCAAGTCCGTAACTGCCTTTGATTCTTAGGTCTGTGCATTTTTACCAGTCTTCACTATTCGGGTCCAAATCTCTATTTTCCATTCATTATTTAGCACTAACCTAACCAATGAACTGAAGACACAGTGAAAACACTGAACCTAAGAGTACATTTGCCAACTTCTACCTCTTAGCACCATGTTAAAAATAACCTGTTTTTGTGTTTGTTTTTTGGCTATAATGATGACAAAGTTGTATGAAACATAATAAATTCCAAACTACTTCCTGTGAAAAGCAGAAATGCTTCTTCTTGCTCTGCTGGCAACCAGGACAGTGTTCCCAACCATGTACAAATAATGCTTATGGAATTCAGGAAGTGATGGAGCAATCCCATTCTGTGAGCCAGACTGAATTGTGGCGTGGACAAGACCGCAACACAGTCACATTGCTACCAGCGATGACAACTGCCCCTTCCGCAATGACAACCCTAGACATGCATTTAATCACAGAACTCCTCCCACTTCTGGACACTGTGCCATCAAGAAGTAGCTCCTGCTGCCTTAGAAACTTCTGATAACCTCCAACCCAAGCACACATCCTGTCGGAAGCCTACAAGCCCCTCCACCTGTTACTCTGTCATCGTGATGTCCCATGCTTGTTCTGTCCTATGCCCTGCCTTGCTGCAGCAAGTTCACTAAACTTCATTGTCATCATCATTACCTATCAGTGTGTTTCTTGTGGCATTTGAGCAGTGGGCTTTCACAGTGATCCATCAAAAATTGAACATTTTTTTTTCAAAAGTAGGTTGCCAATAACTTCATTTTCATTGAAACTTATCCACAGCAAAATTTCGTATCACATTTCAAATACCCTTGCATTGTCATTTGTGTTGTTCATACATATTCACATATTTCAGTTCTGCTTCTTATCTACTTCCATCAAAGCAGAGGACAGTACTTCATTTTTATATCTCCTTTGAAGTTAGGCATGTATCTACCTTTTGCTCAGGTTAATGAAATGACTCTCTAATGAGAGTCAATTGTGCACAGAAACTTTCAAAAATTAATTGTACTTCACCACTTACTTTCCCTGCCTTCTGTCCAGTTTTGAAAGCATATATTCATACGAACCCCCTCACTCCACAACCCTGAGGGACCACAATGAAAAGAAAAGCTCTTGCTCTTCCTGACCCACACTAGATATGGAGCATAAATAAAAATAAGCTGTGAACATGTTCGGCAGCCGATAAATATTTGAAATCACCAGGCCACCTAATTTATCTTGACTGATACCATGCACAACTGAATTTGTGAATAATTTTTGGTTGTGATATTATAACATGAAATTCCTAGATAATTCAGAACTTGTCATTCATAACTGAATTTCACTATTATGTCAATGACAAGTACCTCTATTTATATTGCAACTTCTTCTTGATGGTTCAGAAACTCATGTATTGGTCAAAGGTTTGACTGTTTTTCCATGCATTTTGTCCAGTCACTTCCACAAATGTCAGAGTCATATTTACTAATAATTGGTTAATGTTTATTTTTAAGCTTCAGTATAATTTTAATTTGAAATTTATTTTAAATTATTATAGTTGTAAATGAGCAAAAACAATTACAATTAAGAAAAGTAGCTGTTTTTAAATTTCTGTTTAGTCTATATAATTAATAACAGCTTGAGAGAATATGCATGTGCATTTATGTTGTATATGTGTATGGATTATAGAAATTTATACTTGAATTAATTGATTTGGTAGCATTGTAGAAGATACATTAGTGGAAAACTCTGATGGAAATCTCTGCCCTCATATAGCTTACATTGATAGTAGAGAAAAGCATAAAGAAAAAAAGTAAAAATACAGTAAAATTAAAGAAGAGGGGACCAGAAATTGAAGGTACTACAATTTTAGTTGATATCATCAAGAATGCAAAACCAAAAGGTGACGTTCGAGTAAAGGTCTGAAGGAGGTGACTGAGTAAGTCTTTGTAATCACTTTTATTCTTGAATACTATGCAGAGGCATTAGAGTATTTTGCAAGAGAGGGATGACAATCTGATTTATGCTCTATCAGCTTTGCATTGGCTGCTCAATGGGTAATATTTGAGCAGACTGGTAGAAAATATATTAATGGATACATAATATAAAAGTATTCCCTTGGACAGCTAACCCCAACATTTAACCTGCCTTTTTTCATTAAGTTAAACACTTGAGTAACTCATCATATATTCCAATCAATAGCCAAGACTTGCTGGAGACCAAATATTTGAAAGAGACATCCTATTTTAAATTATTAATTATCCTTGGCTCACTAATCTTTATTGCTTTAATAAAATAAGTCATCAGAAAACATTGAATTGATCCATACTATCCCCTGAAATGTTCTTTGCAAGTTGAGAACATAATGCTATGCTCTTAATTTTACTGAGTATAGAAAAATCATCCATTTGCATAAAATTTATGAATTTTTTGAAAAATCATAACTAAACATTTATAAAGTAGGGTAGAGAAAGGATAGAAAACAACAAATCCACAGTGTATGCGTGTATGCTAAATTGTGAAGGAAAAAACAAAAAAGATAAATAGGAAAGAATGCCATGAGAAAATAAGGATGGGGGTTGAAATTTTAGATAGAGAGGCGAGGAGAGGCTATATTTAGAGAATGACTTTTGAGTGAAAACCTGAGGGAAATGAGATGGCTGCCATGTACATATAAGTGGAAAGAGAAGTCTGACAGAGAAAATGGTAAAGGCCCTCAAAGAAGAACCTTCTTGGAATGCTCAAGAAGAATCAAGAAGTCAGTGAGTTGGAGTTAAAGGAGAGGGAAGGGAGATAAGAGACATAGGACTTTGAGAAACAAACTGAGGGTTTTGGAGGGGAGGAGCGTGGGGGGATGGGTGAGCCTGGTGGTGGGTATTATAGAGGGCACGTATTGCATGGAGCACTGGGTGTGGTGCATAAAAAATGAATCTTGGAACACTGAAAAAATAAAATTAAAAAAATAATAAATAAAAAGCACAAGAATCATCCTGATTAGAAAGTGAGTGGGGCAAGTCATGTTAGAATTTATAAGAGTTTGGCTTTCACTATTAACGGAAACTCAGTGGTTTGAGACAAATGAGCGACATGACCTGCTCTGTACCTAGACAAGATCTTTGTGGCTGATCTGTGAAGAATAGATAGAGATGAAGATGACTTAGCTATCATAGCAATCTATTTTTTAATTGAGATATGATTGATTTAAATATTGTGTAATCTTAAGGGATATAACACATAGATTTGATACATTTATATGTTACAATATGACTCCACCCTAGAATTAGTTACTACCTCCATCATGTCCCAAAATGATCATTTCTGCTCTGTGATGGGAATCTTTAAGATGTGGTTTCTTAGAAACTTTCAAGTACATGATACAGAGCTGTTAACTCTAATCACAATGCTCTGCCTTAGATCCCCAGAACTTATTCATCTTCTATTTTTAACTTACTCATCTTCTAACTTCATGTTTGTGCCCTTTGACCAATATCTAAGATGAAACAAATAAATGACTAGTTTTGACAACTGAATTACAAATAGGATTTTGACTGATGCTATTTCAAAATTTCTTCTCTGTTCCGAAAAACAGCTGACAGACTGTTTCAAACCAAAGCCAATATTTCAGAAGTTGCAGGCTGGCAATCTAAAGAACAGATTTAGCCTGTAGATTTATTTTGTTTGGCGTGGAACTGTTTTTAGCCAACATTTAAAAATTGGGAAAATTCATATAAAATATGGTCTTCCAGATTATCTTCAAATGTCAGACACACTGGCAACAGTAGGCCCAGCATCCACAACAGGACCTGGTTAGTGTGTTCCTGATTTACACAAGACCATGCACTTTTCAATTTCCATAATCCCTTCCCAAACTTAAGTGTAGTAGCTCTTATGCCAAGACTGACGGTAACCAGCATTATGTCATTACATTTTTCCTGTTGTTTTTCTTATGATGTAGAAATATTCTTCTACACAATTATCTCTCTAAATGGTGACAAAATAAAAGATATGGAGAAGGTGGTTTGTCTTGATTTTTGTTTTCTCAGTTTATGAATATTTAAGCTTGTGATCTCTATAGATATTTTACAAAATTTAATTATCTTGTATAGGCAAATAATTAAGGGAACATATTCAATTGAGTTAATCTTTGATATTAGGGGGAAAAAATCACACAAACATTCTATCACTAACAAAGGCCACATTCTAATGTGTCCTTCTTTACGTCCTGAAACTGGTAATGAGAATTATTATGGGTCTGGAGGTCTTTTCACTTGCTAGAACTATTACACTTCATGGCTCTGCCTTAAGTCAAATGTTCATTTGCATTCCCACTCTTCATTGAATTATATACATATTTACATAAATTCTAATTGTGTATACTACTTCTTTTTTGCCTTTAGAAAGAAAAATGTTCATAAAGATTAGTACATTCTGAAAGAATATACTGCTTTGATCTCTTATAACATAACATTATAAGGTATGATATTAAATTACATATGGAGAATACATGTGTGTATATGTCTACTTACTGAATACATTTGAATCCTGTGCTATAAGGAATTCAAAAAAATGTGAAGAATTATTAGTCCTTAAATATCATACTTCTCTGGATTAGTTTTATGTTCATGAGGGAGAACAGGGCATAATGGCTATTGCATATTTAGGAGACGGATAATTGGCATTTAGATGATTGAAGGATGGGAGAGGAATTTCATTAAATACATTATAGCACATTATTACCACATAAAGTGATAAAGAACAAGAGTTCTGGCTCTCAAGGGAGGTAGATGTGGGTTCAAACCCCAGACTTGGCCGTGAATATGTGGATAATTTAAAAGAAAGAACTTATACACTTTATGCCCAGTTTTCCTCATTTATAAAATGAAAAATGATACTAATAATAGTTCATATAGTTTAATAGTAGAACAGTTCAATGTTATTTTAGAGTCTTTATATTTATTATTCTAAAAATTTTGTATCATTTGAAATTCATCCAGTGGCCCTTGATATGGTGCTGACAAGTGGGAAAAGGTATTGTAGAATATTTATTTGTTATTAAAAATATAGGTATTTACTTGAAATTTTATACCAAAGCAAAGCAATTATAGTATTTAAGATTCAATCTCCCCTCCCCAACTGACACAACTAGTAAGATGTGGATCCAGTATCTAGAAATCCAAATTTATAATACAGGTCAAGGAAAAAGCATCAAGGCTTTGGTGGTTTTGTCAGATAGTTCTGGATATTGTGATTTAGTAATATGAAACCATTTCAGTCTTCTATCATATACTAAGTCCAGGATGTTTACCTGACAAATGGCCTATATAACACCAAAAATACTTTTAAGATTCAGGTTATAAAACAGAATGTACCACATGGATCTTCTACAGTCAGGGTGCAGGTAGCCTGGATTTGTACTTGGCTATGTGACACTTGGAAAACTGCTTATTTTCTCTATGCCTAAGTTTTTCCTCAATAGTTGAATAGTGAGAGTGGTATGATTTATTTGATATTTCTCAAATAAAATGAAATTATTTAATTGTTTTGTGTAGTCACTGGTAAGTCTAGGCTTAGTAAATTATGAAAATCATTACTACATTGGCACTGGAAATACAAAGCATACATAATGAGACAGTGCTATATGCTGAATTACATTCCTCCAAAATTCATTTGTTGATGTCTTAACACCTAGAACCTCAGAATGAGACCTTACTTAGTTGTAAATAGAGTGATTGCAGATGTAATTGGTTAAGGTGAGCTCAAGGTGGTGTAAGGTGGACCCCGAATCCAATATGGCTATTGTTCTTATCAATGAAGAAATGTAGAGACAGACATGCAAATGGATGGAAAGCCCTGTGACAAAGAAGGCTTTAAGAAGGGATGATGTAATGAAAGCCAATAAATAGCAAAGACTGCCAGCAAATCACTAGAAGCTAGGAGTATCATGGAACAGATTTCCCCCTCACAGCTCTCAGAAGGAACTCTGCCAACACCATGATCATAGATTTCAAGCCTCTACAACTGTGAGACATAAGATTTCTGTGGTAGAACCCATCCAGTTTGTGGCATTTTGTGATGGCATCCCTTGCTAGCGATTGCAAATGGTAAGTAGTAGTTGCCACTAAATACGGAAATGAGGAGAAATTTTCATTTTCTAATTTATGTCACTTTTGTCAAACTTTACAACATTAATATGTATTGCTTTTAATATCAATATATTTTAAAAATTTAACATATATATCTTTATTTTACAATTTAGAAAATAAATAATAACATTGATTATATGTCAGGACTATCATATACATTACATTTGGACAATATTTATTTTATTTATTTATTTTGTTTTTATTTAAGTATTTTATTTATTTATTTGACAGAGAAAGAGAGATCACAAGTAGGGAGACAGACAGGCAGAGAGAGGGGGAAGCAGGCTCCCCACTGAGCAGAGAGCCTGATGTGGGGCTCCATCCCAGGACCCTGGGATCACGACCTGAGCCGAAGGCAGAGGCTTAACCCACTTAGCCACCTAGGTGTCCCTGGACAATATTTATACATGAAAGTAAAATTTCTTTGATTGGAGTTAAAGGGAGCCTGTAGCCATGAAGAATGATGGGAGCTTAGAGACCCCACAAGGAATGACAGTTCAAATTCCGTAACAATCATTGTCATGGCTCAAAACAGTACATAGCAAAGCAAAACATAACAGACTTCTTTATGCCATATGTATGACAAACATCTTAGCCTTCAGATAGTCTCATTTTGACTTCTTAAGTATCAGTGTGAGATTAAGAGAAGAGAGAACCCAGGTTTTCCAGAACACATATGGATGGACTTGACATGGAATTTGCTCTATGACTGACAGTTTAAAAAGAAAAAAAAATATATGGATGGACCAGGGCACCTGGTGGCTCAGTCAATTAAGCATCTGCCTTCAGCTCAGGTCATGATCCCAAAGTCTTGGGATCAAGCCCCATGTCAGGCTCCCTGCTCAGCAGAGAGTCTGCTTCTCCCTCTGCCCCCTCACCCTGCTCATGCTCTTTCTTTCAAATAAATACATAAAATCTTTAAAAAAAATTGCTAGACCAATGCTATTGTATTAATAGAAAAGCCAGAAAACAGTGTAATGAGGATATTGGAAGAAATGTATATCATCCACAGAGCTTTTTGTCCATTGGTCTAATAGCATCATATTAGTCAATGAAACAGACACAGATATTGCTTCAAATAATTTACATATAACTTAAGTCCTACAATAGGAAATGCTATTTATATGATCACAAGTCTATAAACAAAGAATAAAATTTTTTGTGGACCTCATGCTATTGATCATGTTGAAAGCACTTTGGCATTTTAATGTGGTATTTTGAAAACACACATCTTCTTAAAGTGAATGTTAAATAATGATGTGAAAGCTAACATTTTTCTTTTTATAAACATGAATAGTCAAAAACAGTTATTATAATTCCTCTTTAGACATGTTACTCATTTTAATTTATCCCAAGTTTAGTGAACTATCATATCTTTTGTTTGCACTATTTAACCTTAAAAATATGATACAGCTCTCTTCCTTGGAATTGTTGTGAAGAATTCCTAAAGCTCTTTGGAAGAGTCTCTGGTGGCTTTTACTAGCTCTGTTTTATTTATTTATTTATTTTTGTAGAACCTCCAGCTAACATGACAGCTGACTGCATAACCTTCTATACTGGCTTTGGGTACTCTGAAGGAAATCAATATTGTAAAGGTTACACTACTTGGCCCTCATTTTAGCATTACTTAAAGCAAAGAAAGGAACCGAGAAATAGGGTTTAAGATTAAGGTCTCCTCACCAAAACATCTTGCTAGAAAAGATTTCTGCGGTCTCAAAAATCCAGATATGTAAGTGGTATAAGCAACAAAGAAGACTAAAATCTCTGGATCCAATGTCAGTTTATTTCTTCCCCCAGCTTTGCCTCAGCAGCTGAACTGGACAAATTCATGTTACTGAATGATTATGAAATTAAATGGAATTACTTATTAAAAATAAAATTATTAACTCAAGAATTGTGAATAGTCACCACAGGAGGCAGAAAAGATGAGGCTGAAGAGAGAAAGAAAAGGAGAAAATTTCTGACCTGAGAACTGCCCTTTCGAATAAAATAGTATTGTCCTCCTTTGTAAGTCTTCATTTTCTGAATTTTTAAAATTCCCTCAACTGTAAACTTCAGTGCATACTGTTGTAATGGTGAAATGGAGTGTTATTATTACCTGGAGCTATAACATTTTCCTTCTAAAGAAAGGCCATCTTGCCCAAGAGAGTTTGAAAGCACTAGAATTTCTGCTTTTGTCTATTGTGTCATGACTTGTGTCACAGAATCTAGAACATCAGTTATAAAGAGACATTGCATTGTAGAGCGGCACTTGCCACCCATCTATACCCTTCACATTCATGATGACATTGCTCTGTCTATAGGACAACTCAAGTTTCTGTATTATTTTACTTTGCAGATTAATTTCAGCTCTTAATTCACCAAGAGACACTAACTGCTTCTAAAAGGAATGAAAGAAGCAAGGCACCAATCAACAGCTCCTTCCATCTGCTGGTGTCTGCTTACTTACTAATTCAGTGGTTGAGGCTGACTGGTCTATAACTTAGAAAATCTTCTAGTCAGGCTTGCCCCATGCTAGCCAATGCTCAGGGTTCAGATTACTTCTTTATTTCATTTAACATTAAGCAAACTGCTTCCAGTTATTTTATTTGTTTTTTATCTCCTCATTACCCACAAACCTCCAAGATTAGAAGCACAATGCCTTATTACACATTATATCACTGAAACATCCCCTCTCCCCAAAGGAAAATATTTGCTGCAGTTAAAGTGTATCCTTGGGGCACCATAATATTAAATATCTCACAGAAAACTCTAAGGTTCTATTACGTGCATGATATACTCCTAAGAAAACGTGTAGGGTAGAGATGAGTATTAGTTACTGATTCCTCAGATTTTATTCCTACTTCATAAATATATCCAGAAGAAAATTAAGACACTCTACATTTTGAAAAAAAGGATATAGTGCATTAAAACATGGTAAATCAGCATAAGAAATTACTGGTGTATATTAATCAGCCAGAGTGAGAGTTTAATGTTAGATTTAAATAGACTCATTTAGCTAGAATATTAATATAATTACAACAGGAATAATAAATTATCTGTTATCTTTAATGATAGGGATATGTGATATTATAGTTAATCAAATATTTGGATTAATGCTATTGTGCATATCATGTTTTTTTTTAATCCAAATACAGCATATTAAAAGTGTTGTTAAAATCACGCCGAAAGAAATTTAACAGATAATGAGTCAGATAGCATCAAGGTGTTCACATTATCATTATTCTAAATAAATGCTGAAATTCTTGTTAATAGAATTTTGATGACTATCAGACTGGGTGAGAGAGGAGTGAAGGAAATACCTATGTGTTCCAGTGCTAAGCATTACAATTTCAAATCCACAATTGTAATAGGCAATTTCTTAAGTCCAGTGAAAGTCATTTATTCACTCATTCATCAAATATTCATTGAACATCAATAATGGACCAGTTGGTTGGGTAAGAGCTATAAATATAATAGGGGACTAGACACAGTCACAATCCTCAAGAGGCAAACAGTCTAACAAGCAATTTAAGCAGGTATGCATATTAGCTATCACACAAAGGGCCCCTTTCACAGCCCTGCAGTGTAATAGAGAGATTCATGCAGCCAGTAAAAGGGAAAGTTGAAGAGCATCCAGGCAGCCTTGATGGCAAAGGCAATGGACTAGAACTGGAAAAACATATTCAGAGAGGAAAAAATGAAGTTTCCTATCTTAAAAGGCCAATGTCTTAAATTATAAAATTGTTTAATTATGTTCCTCTTAAAATTTGACATGGTTAGAAAAAATAGCTGAATGGTATTGAATCAATATCATACTATTGACATTGAAGAAATCATTATTTGCCTCAGACCCTGTAATATCACCTAAAAATAAATTATATGATTTTTAAAGCGAAAAAGAGTTGCCTTTATAACTTTTGTTAGTTCTTTCTCTCATACTGGAGACAGATAAGACAGTTCCAGCTCCTGATCTCAGACTACAATTCCTTAATTGGCATCTTAAAGTGACTACACTGAAATGAGAAACTTGGCAAGGGCATTCCAGAAAAATTCAAAGTATTCATTCCTAAGTGAATCTGAATACATATATGAGACTGCATGGAAAACTTCCTATTAGTTTGGAAAACATATTAGAATGGGGCTACAGGGCCTATAGAAACCAGATATTGTGGTTATTATATATAAGTATATTTATATAAGTCATTATATATAAGTATATTTATATAAATTTAATTATATATAAATATATTTATATAAATTTAAATATATATATTTATATATAAGTATATTTATATAAATTTAAAATATATTTTTAATGTCTTTAATTACATATATTGTACAGGGTTTTTTGTTTTGTTTTGTTTTGTTTTTGAGAAAGAGCACAAGTTGGAGGAAGGGGCAGAGGGAGAGAATCCTAAGCAGGCTCCACGGCCAGTGTGGAGCCCCACATGGGGCTTGATCCCATGACCCTAAGATAATGATTTGAGCAAATATCAAATTAAGAGTTGGAAGCTTAACCGACTTATCCACCCAGGTGCCCTCTTTTTTGTATTTGTTCATTTGTTTTAAGAAATGTTCCATGGTTTTTATATGCTGCATAGTTTTTTGGTTTATGGATAGGAAACATAACATTATATTGGATTATAAGATTTTTGCTATGAGCCTCAGTGTAGAGTTATCTGATATGCTAAAATATGTTCAAGTTAGATCAACTCACCGCTTATAATAGTCACATGTAAGATTATGGGGAAATTTTATTGCAAACACAGTGAAGGGATAGTTTGTAAAATAGACTCTGAATATTTATTTAGTTTGGTTTTCATCATGTAAGTTGAATCTTCAACAAGTATTTACATTTAAGAACTAGTTTTCAACATTGAATTATAAGAAAGTTTCATTTAAAATGAGGGTTCTTGGGGCACCTTGTCGGAGGCAGGCCCCTGGCCAGGGCAGCCTGGGCCATTAAAAGATGGCGCCTGGCTAGTTGCCAGGTTAGGATTGCCTCGTGAGACTAAGCGGAAAGCCCAAAGAGGAAGTAAACAGCATTGGTTGCTAGCGAAGTTGTTCATTTAGGTGCACAGCCTGATTCGCTCCCTCCTGTACCCTGCTCGCTGATTGGTCATGTAAGCGTATATAAGTGTGTAGACTTGCGGAAATAGAGAGAAGATATACCTCAACTGGGGCTTCTTGTCATCCTTGCGGGTCGAGGGCGATAGCACCTGGGTGGCTCAGTGGGTTAAAGCCTCTGCCTTCAGGCTCAGGTCATGATCCAGGGTCCTGGGATGGAGCCCCGCATTGGGCTTTCTGCTCAGCAGGGAGCCTGCTTCCCCCTCTCTCTCTGCCTGCCTCTCTGTCTAATTGTGATCTCTGTCAAATAAATAAATAAAATCTTTAAAATAAAATAAAATAAAATAAATGAGGATTCTTTAATTTTTCTTAACATATAAGGCCTATGTGATCTCATGGAAACTTTGGGCTATTACTGGACAGTAAGTAGCTGCTTCTCTAGAGCTGGGACAGGAGAATAGACACCTATGTTTGTTTTGTTTTGTTTTGTTTTCAATATTTTAGTTATTTATTTGAGAGAGAGAGAGTGAGGCAGAGAAAGAGTACGAAAGGGTTGGAGGGACACAGGGTGATAGAGAAGCAGACTCCCCACTGGGCAAGGATCCCGATGTGGTGCTTGATCCTAGGACCCTGTGAATCATCACCTGAGTCAAAGAAAGACACGTAAGGGACTAAACCACTGAGTGTCCCAAAGGACACCTATTTGAAGTGAAGCCTCATAAGTACAAAATTCATTTGATATTCTAGAATTTGTGTTATTTTTTTTTAATCTATGGTTTTAATTTATGGTTTTTTAAAAGGTAATTTTTTTGAGAAATTTTAAGTTCACAAAAAAAATTATGAGGAAGATAACAGATATTTTCCATATTTTTCCTTCCCCTACACATGTATCATGTCCCCCATTATCAACTTTACAAACCTATTTAGCTACAATTAATAAACTAGAATGACACATTATAATCACCCAAATCTGTAGTTTACATTACCAGGCTTCTTTTACTTAGTAATATGTATTCAAGGTTCTTCCATGTCTTCTCATGGCTTGATAGCTCATTTCTTTTTAACACTGAATAGTATACCATTATCTGGATGTACCACATTTTATTTATCCAGTCACCTTCTGAAGGACATCTTGGTTGCTTCCAAGTTTTGGGAAATATGAACAAAGCTGCTATAAACATGCATGTGCAGCTTTTTGTGTGAACATAAGTTTTTAGCTCCTTTGGGTAAATTCCAAGATGTGCAACTGGTATGGTAAGGGTACTTTTAATTTTGTAAGAGACTGCCAATTTGTCTTCTGAAGTGCCTGTACCTTTCTGCATCCCTACCAGCAATGGACAGGAGTTCCTATTGCTCAACATATTCACCAGGATTTGGTGTCTTCACTGATCCAGATTATAAACATTCTAATAGATATGCAGTGGTATCTCCTTGCTGTTTTAATTTGCATTTCCCTGACGACCTTTGATGTACAACACCTTTTTTTTTTTTTTTTTTGCCATTTACATTTCTTCTTTGATGAAATAAAGTCTTCTGTTAAAGTTTTTTGTTCATTTTTTACAATCAGGTTTTTTTTTTTTAATTTTCTTATTGTTGAGTTTTTAGAATTCCTTGTATATTTAGTAACAGTCCTTAATCAGAAGTTTGTTTTTCAAAAATTTTTTCACTAGTTTGCGGCTTGTCTTATTAATTTGGCATAATCAAAGTATTCGGTTGGTTGATTGGTTGTTTTGTTTTGTTTTTTTCATAATGAGGTTCAGCTTATGAGTGATTCCCACCACCCCCCCCCCCCATGGATCCTGCCATTGGTGTTGGATCTAAAAAGTCAACATCATGCTCAAAGCCATCTAAGTTTTCTCATATGTTATCTCCTGTGAGCTTTATAATCTTTCTTTTTACATTTAGGCCTATGATCCATTTTTAGTTAATTTTTGTGAGGGTGTAATATGTGTATCTGAATTCATTCTGTTGCATTTGGTTGTCTGATTATTCTGGCACTATTTGTTGAAAATACCATATTTCTTCCTATGGACACCTTTGTCATATATATGTGGGTGTCTTTCTGGACTTTCTATTTTATTCCATTGATCTATTTGTCTATACTTACACTAAAACCACACTATATGGATAACTGCAGCTTTATTTTAAACCTTGTCTGTTTTCCAACTGTGTTCTTCTTTAACATTGAGTTCACTATTCTGGATTTTTTTGCTGTTGCATATGAATTTTATAATCATCTAGTAGATATCCATGAAGTAACTTGAGTAGATTTTGATTGGGATTGTGCTGAATCTATAAAATTGAGGAGAATTGACATGTTGACAAAATTGAGTCTCCTATCCATGAACATGGATTATCTCTCCATTTCTTTAGTTTCTCTGTTTTCATTAATCAGACTTTTCCTCATACATATTTTCTAAATTTAAAAAATATCTATCTATCTAGATAGATAGCTAGATCGATCTAAGTATTTCATTTTGGGAGTACTAATTTAAATAGTTTTATGTTTTTAATTTCATGTTCCATTTGCTCATTACTGATATATAAGGAAGCCATTGACTTTTATGTAATCTTGTATCCTATAATCTTGCTATTAAGTGCTTATTAGTTCCAGGAGGTTTTCTGTCAATTCTTTTGATTTTCTGTGTAAATGATTATATGTCATCTAGGAACAAAGAGTTTTATTTCTTTCTTTCCAATCTGTATACCTTCTATTTTCTTTTCTTGTCTTATTGTATTAGGGAGGACTTCTAGGACAATGTTGAAAAAAAAAAATGGTGATGAAGGAAATCCTTATCTTATTCCTGATCTCAGTAGGAAAACTTTGAGGTTTGATGTAGTTGTAGGTTTCTATAAGTCAGCTTTTTCAAGTTCAGGAATTTCCCCTTATTTCTAGTCAAATTAAGAGTTCTTAATTTTGAATGGAGTTGGATATTGTCAAATGCTTTTTCTGCATCTATTGATAAAATCATATAATTTTTAATTTTAGTTAATACATATGACAGATTACATTAATTGATTTTTCTAAATTTTTAATCAGCCATGCATACTTGGGGTAAATCCAATTTGGTTGGGGTGTATAATTCTTTTTACATATTGTTAGATTTTATTTGCTAATATTTTGTTTATGAATTTGATCTATTTCATTAGAGATATTGGTCTATATTTTCTTTTCTTTTAATGTCTTAGTCAGATTTTGGTATTAGAATCATCCTAGCCTTATAGAATAAGTTAGGAAATATTCTGCTTCTAGCCTCTGAAAGAGATTATAGAGGATTGGTGCAAGTTTTTCCTTAATGGGTAGAATTCACCAGTGAATCTCTCTGGGCTTTCTGCTCTCTGTTTTGGAAGACTATTAGTTATAGATTTAGTTTCTTTAGTAGATAGAGACCTATTTTATTGTCTCTTCTATTTCTGTGAGTTTGAGCCTTGTGCTTCTGAGTCTTTTAAAGATTTAATCCATTTCCTCTAGATTATCAAATTTGTGGGCATAGAGTTGTTCATGTCATTCCTTTATTACTGTTTTAATACCAATAAGCTATGTAGTGATGTCTCCTGTTTTCATTTTTGATATTAGTAATTTGCATCCTCTCTTTTTGTCTTAGATAATCTGTGTAGAAGTTTATCAGTTTTATTGATCTTTTCAAAGAATCAGTTTTGTTTTCATTAATTTCTTCTATTGATTTTCTATTTTCAAATTAACTGATTTATGCTCTAATTATTATTTCTTTTCTCCTTCTTCCTTTGGATTCAATTTACTCTTCTTTCTTAATTTTCTGAAGGTTGAAACTTAGATCATTGATGTAATATTGTTCTTTTTTTCTAAAATACAGATTCAATGCTATAAAGTTCCCTCTAAGCCTTCTTTCATTGCATTTGTTTGTGTTTTAAAGTCATTTAAATTTTATTTCTACTTCATATTCTAGCTTTTTTAATGAAAATATAATCTAGTAAAATTAATACAGGATTCTTATTTTGTTTCTTTAGGTGCTGCTAGCATGCCTTATGCCACATGACCCTAAGGATATAAACACCTCAGGTAAGAAAGAAACTGCTAAATTAATAGTCATCTAAGCAAATAATTATGCTTAGAAATTTGGCTTGGGGGGAAGGATATATATATACTTATTTTAGGTTTTCAGAAAATGTCTTACTTCTCAATAATTACCTGTTGTTCTTATACTATTTCTAAGCTATCTTGGTGTCCAAGAAAATGATAAAGCCAATTGTCCAACAAGTTGCAAAATTGGAAGAAACATTTGCTGCATAATGTGAAGCTCAGACTCAAAAGAGTATGCATAGAACATTTTAGTGTACTCTGTAGATCCAAATTTCTTGGTGTTATGTAATCTATGTCAGTGAAAGGGAATAATACAATAACAATATTGAATATTTTGAAAATGGACCTTCTTGTAGGATAACATTTGTTAAGAAGTCTTTTTTTAGAATAAATCTATTGCTGGCAAATGTTTTTTAGCTAAGCTGAAAATATGTTTTCCTTCTGTATTGATAGTTTTCCCAGGTACATGATTTTATATTGACACATATGTTCTCTTGTCACTTTGATGTTATCAGTGTAGCGTTTTATATGCTGTTGATAAAAGTGCCATCAGTCTAATAATCATTTCTTTTTATGTGATTTGTCTTTTTTATTTGGCTACTTCTAGACCTTGTCTTTGTCTTTGATATTCCTTAGACATAAATTTCTTTATTTTGCTTGGAATATGATGTCTTTCATGAAATGAAAAATTTATATTCTTCATCAATATGGAAAATTCTCACTACATTTTTTTAATATAGCTTCCCTATTGTTTCCTGTATACTTTCCTTGAGCTCAGGTTAGATATATGGTTTACTTTCTTACATTACTGAGTGTTCATCTTACCTCGGTTTCATATTTTTCTCTTTCTTTGGGTTGTATCATAAGTTAAGACCAATCCACCAAGTGTTTCTATATTGGTTTCTAATTAAAGTGTTTAATCATTTTTAAAGTATTCTCTAAGATTTTATTTTGTTTTGTTTTGTTTTTATTTTGATGGCCACACTTGTAGTTACAGGAAGATGCAGTGGGTTTATTTCTAAATCTAAGTATGCAGTAAACTTCTGAATTTTCATTGTATCTTCTTCTGGCTTATTTAAACATGATATATGCATTATTTTTACAGCTTTATAATCTGCACTTAATGCTTCTAATTTTGAATTACTTCAGATATATACTTATTGTGTATTGGTTTTGCTAACTTGTGCTTATAGTGGATAGTCTTCTCATGGCATTTGTTACTGTGGTTTTATTGTAAATTCACATTTACTCTGTATAAATTGTGAGATGTCTACATTGAGGGATGCCTTCTTATAAGGGTTCAAGACCAGAATCCCATTTTCTGTGGATTCATTCATATCTATACATTTGTTTCTAGAATTGTTAAGAAATTAGAAAAGTTATGGTGTCTGTATTCAATACCACTGTAATTTTAGCTTCTGTCTTATTTATTCTGTTTTATTATTTATGGTTAACTTCCTTATATCTAATAAGTTTTAAAAATATTTTTAAAAATATGTTTGGTAAATATAGTATGTATGTTTTTGTTTTTTTGTTTTTTTTAATTTTTAAAATTTATTTTCAACATACCAGTATTCATTATTTTTGCACCACACCCAGTGCTCCATGCAATCCGTGTCCTCTCCAATACCCACCACCTGGTTTCCCCAACCTCTCACCCCTTCAAAACCTTCTGATTGTTTTTTAGAGTCCATAGTCTCTCATGGTTCACCTCCCCTTCCAATTTCCCTCAATTCCCTACTCCTCTCTAACTCCCCTTGTCCTCCATGCTATTTGTTATACTCCACAAATAAGTGAAACCATATAATTGACTCTCTCTGCTTGACTGATTTCACTCAGCATAATCTCTTCCAGTCCCGTCCATGTTGCTACAAAAGTTGGGTATTCATCCTTTCTGATGGAGGCATAATACTCCATAATATATATGGACCACATCTTCCTTACCCATTTGTCCGTTGAAGGGCATCTTGGTTCTTTCCATAGTTTGGTGACCATGGCCATTGCTGCTATAAACATTGGGGTACAGATGTCCCTTTTTTTCACTACATCTGTATCTTTGGGGTAAATACCCAGTAATACAATTGCAGGGTCATAGGGAAGCTCTAATTTTAATTTTGTTGAGGAATCTCCACACTGTTCTCCAAAGTGGCTGCACCAACTTGCATTCCCACCAACAGTGTAAGAGGGTTCCCCTTTCTCCACATCCTCTCCAACACATATTGTTTCCTGTCTTGTTAATTTTGGCCATTCTAAGTGATGTAAGGTGGTATCTCAATGTGGTTTTAATTTGAATCTCCCTGAGGGCTAGTGATGATGAACATTTTTTCATGTGTCTGATAGTCATTTGTATGTCTTCATTGGAAAAGTGTTTGTTCATATCTTTTTGATATGATTGTCTCTTTTGTGTGTGTTGAGTTTTAGGAGTTCTTTATAGATCCTGGATATCAGCCTTTTGTCTGTACTGTCATTTGCAAATATCTTCTCCCATTCCGTGGGTTGCCTCTTTGTTTTGTTGATTGTTTCCTTTGCTGTGCAGAAGCTTTTGATTTTGATGAAGTCCCAAAAGTTCATTTTCACTTTTGTTTCCTTTGCCTTTGGAGACATATCTTGAAAGAAGTTGCTGTGGCTGATATCGAAGAGGTTACTGCCTGTATTCTCCTTTAGGATTCTGATGGATCCCTGTCTCATGTTGAGGTCTTTTATCCATTTTGAGTTTATTTTTGTATACAGTGTAAGAGAATGGTCGAGTTTCATTCTTCTACATATAGCTGTCCAGTTTTCCCAGCACCATTTATTGAAGAGACTTTTTTCCACTGTATATTTTTTCCTGTTTTGTCGAAGAATATTTGACCATAGAATTGAGGGTCCATATCTGGGCTCTCTACTCTGTTCCACTGGTCTGTATGTCTGTTTTTATGTTTTTATTTATTTTTTTTTCCCTCAGAATATCTATACTACCACACTTCCAGGCATGGTGTTTTGTCATATTGATGATTTCTTCTTCTCAAATATTTGCTTACTAATTCTTACCTGCTAAAGTATGTAAAATAGAAATACTAACTCAATAAAATTTATGCCCAGCTTATATGACCCTTATATTTAATTAAATTTAATATTTGATTAAATATTAAGAATCAATAGTTAATTTTAAATTAAATATTAAAATCAATATAAAACTTTTATTATTAATGTTCATATTCAAGGTGTAATATTGTATTGATATTTTTACAGAAAATATTTAAATTTTACATATACTCATACATTTTACATATATATGTGTATATATAAATATACATATATAAATAAGCTATTTTTCCAAGTATATAAAATTGATTTATTTAGAAAATGCAATCTCCAATGAAATTTGAATACATATCGAAGTGTTTCTTAAATAAGTACATTGGGCCAGCAAGAGTATAATGTAGAAACATAGTAAGGTATAACCACATTGTAGCAATGGACAAAACTTTAGTTACTTCTTGAATACTAAGACAAGCTAGAAAAATCCCAACCTGCGTTCCTAGTTAAATTAATTAAATGCAAGCATGGGAAAAGCCCTCGAGTTGGGCATACATTTATAAATTCTGTAAAATACTCATATTTAGAGTCTACCTTATTAGAAAAACAGATAAGACAAGACTTTTCAGGAATATATCTATGCCCTTGAAGTAAGGATGTAATTAAATTCTTACATCGTTTATCAAAGGGATTTTTTTTTACATTCTTTTGTTTCTAAATAGGCATTTCTTTAATTACTTCAAAACAGTTTCCTAATATAGCTAGATTCTTATCTGTTTTATTAATGAAATATATTATGTAATATTTTGAGGACAAGTTTTTACACAATGTTCTTGAATATATTGCAAATGTATTATGAGCAGGAAACCTGTAAGGCATTCTCCCAATTCCCTTCACTTATTGATGGAACATTAGGCATTCTAGACAGAACTGAATGCCAATAAAGTAATACTGTATTATATGTCTAAAATTAATTCATACATGATGATTAACATAAGTAATCTTAGAGAAATGTTCACATGATTGTATATCATCATCTTAAGCTTAAGTATTACTCAAAATTATCCTGAGTTATTCATACCTGAATTTTCCTAAAAAAGTTCATGGTTCATGGAATTTACTAACAGATAATAGGAAGAATAAAAATTAAGTGTCATGGTAAATTTTTAAAAATATTTTTATTTATTTATTTGACAGAGAAAGTGAGAGTGCAAGCACAAGGAGGGGGAGCTGCAGTGGGAGAGGGAGAAACAGACTCCACATTAAGCAGGGAGCCTGACACAGGGCTCAATCCCAGGACCCCGGGATCATGACCTGACCCAAAGGCAGAGGCTTAACTGCCTGAGCTACCCAGGTGCCCCATGGTGAATTCTTTTAGAACCAGAAATGGTGCCCAAAACTACAACCCATGTTAGAAAATAGAAACCAGAAGTTCAAAACAGAGTTATTGAGCAAGATGGTTTTGTGCCTTACAGGATATTAGTGACCCTATCCCCTAGTCAACATAGACCAGTAACATTCCCTAGTAATCATGAGGAAAATAAAAGATGGTTTTCCTTACTTCCAAAATTCCCCAGAGGAGTGCCACTCCAATTTAACAATAAATAATAGGAATACTTATCTGAGTTTTGCACTGATGTGATTTTAGGTTCTTTCCTCTCAAATTATCTGTCATATACTAAAATTTCTGTATTTTTCCTAAACATATGATCTTCTGATAGAAATTTCCTCAATCACAAAGTCTCATATCCCCAATTTTGCACAGTTCTTTGAAGACTAATTTTTGGAGTTGATTAATGTTGAATGTAAAATATTTTTAAGATGAACATTTTGTACTTTATCATTTTTATTAAAAGATGATGCTATGTCAAATTATTATTTTTACCATTAGTAGATCTTTCATTTTTTTTTACTTTTACTTAATTCTTCAAGGTATGCATATTGGACACATTTTCTTCTATAATTTTAATACATTTAATTTTTGTCTACAAATTATTTACAATTTTGTTATTTAATTTTGTTATCTTAGTTTTTCATGCACGCATATGTGGGTGTGTGTAAAAGAGATAACTCATGCATGTCATTAAATGTTCCTAAAGAATTAAATAAAATTTCTTGCTAATAGTTATAAACTAAATAATAAATTTTAAATATTTTATTTACTTATTTGAGAAAGAGTGTGAGAACAGAAGAGCATGAGTGGAGGGGGACAGAGGGAGAGGGAGAAAGAGACTCCCCTCTAAGCCCAACTGCATGGGGTTGTAGCCCAGGATCCTGAGATCATGACCTGAGCCAAAGGCAGATGCTTAACTGACTGAACCACCCAAGAACCCCTAAACTAAATAATATTTTAATTGAAGTATAGTTGACATACAACATTTTATTAGTCACATTATGTTGTACAAAATAATGATTCAATATTTATATATTATTGTGAAATGAAATGATCACCACAGTAAATGTAGTGTTAACATCCATCATCATACATACTTATAGATTTTTTTCTTGTGAGAACTTTTAAGATCTACTTTAGGAACTTTCAAATAAGAAATACAGTATTTTTTTTTTAAAGATTTTGTTTATTTATTCAAGAGAGAGAGCATGAGCAGTGGGGTAGGCTGGAAGAGAAGCAAACCCCATGCTGAGCAGGGAGCCTGACACTGGGCTTGATCTCAGGACCCTGAGCCAAAGGCAGACAATTAACTGACTGAGCCACCCAGGTGCCTGGCAATACAGTATTATTAGTTACACTTTCCATGCTGTACATTAAATTATCATGATATTTATTCTATAACTGGAAGTTTGTATCTTTTGACTCCCTTTACCCATTTACCTATCTGTTATTCTCTGTATCTGAGATATCTATGAACTAAGCTTTTATTTTTTTTTCATTTCTTCTTCTTCTTCTTTTTTAATTCCACATTATAAGTGAGGCCACTATTTCACTTGGCATAATGTCATCTAGGAACATCCGTATTATCAGAAATAGCAAAATGTCATTCCTTTGCATGGCTGAATAATATTCCAGCATGACTCTGTGTGTGTGTGTGTGTGTGTGTGTGTGTGTGTGTGTGTGTGATATTTTCTTTATCCATTCAGCTATTGATGGGCACTAGATTATTTCCATATCTTGCCTATTATAAATAATGCTGCAATAAAAATGGGATTGCGTATAATTTTTCAAGTTCATGCCTTCATTTTCATTGGATAAATACCAAAAGAATTTCTGGATAATATGGTAGTTCTATTTTTAATTTTTTGGAGGACTCTCCATACTGTTTTCCATAGTGAATACATTAATTTACACCCCTACCAATAATGCACAAGGATTATCATTTCTCCACATTCTTACCAACACTTGTTATTTCTTACCTTAATTATAACTATTCTAACAGATGTGAGGCAATATCTCATTGTGATTTTGATAAGCATTTCCCTGATCATTAGTGATATGAGCATCTTTTCATGTATCAATTGGCCATCTGTATATTTTTGCAAAAAATGTCTGCTCAGAATCTCTGTCCATTTTTTAAACAGAGTCTTTTTCCTTTTTTTGGCTCCTGAGTTATATGCATTCTTTATATATTAGATATTAACCCTTTATAAGGTATGATTTGCAACTATTTTCTTCCATTCAGTAGGTTACCTGGTCACTTTTTTGATGGTTTCCTTTACTGTCCATAAGCTTTTTAAATTTGAAAATACTTCCGCTTGTTTATTTTTCCTTGTGTTGCCTTTGTTTTTTGTGTCAAATCCAAAAAAATCATCATCAAGACTGAAGTCAAAGAATTCATCCCTTGATTTTGTCTAGGATTTATATGGTTTCAAGTGTTATGTTTAAGTCTCTACTCCATTTTGAGTTTGTCAAGTTTTCCCAATACTCAGTTGAAAAGATTGTCCTTTTCCCATTTCATAGTCCTGGCTTCTTTGCTAAAATGTAATTGGCCATACAGGGGCATTTGTTTCTAGGCTCTCTGTTCTGTTCCACTGATCTATGTGTCTGTTTTAATGCTGACAATACACTGTTTTATTTACTATATCTTTGTAATATGGTTTGAAATCACCAATTTGTTCTTTTTCGAGATTGCCTGAGTTGTTATTCATGGTCTTTTATGGTTCCATATACATTTTTCGATTGTTTGTTCTATTTCTGTGGAAAGTAGCATTGGAGTCTTTTGTTTTTTGTTTGCTTTGTCTTTCTGTTTGTCTCTTGGCATTGCAATTTTGTTAAAAATTACATTGAATCTGTAGATTGCTTTGGGTACTATGGCCATTTTAACAATGCTATTTCTTCCAACACATAAGCACAGAATATCTTTCTATTTATTTGTGTGTTCAATTTCTTTCATCAATGTCATAGTTTTCAGTGTATAGTTTTTTACCTCCTTGGTTAAGTTTATTTCTAGGTGTTTTATTCTTTTTGATATAATTGTAAATGGGGTTGTTTTCTTAATCTCTCTTTTTGATAGTTTGTTATTAGTATATGGAAACAGAACAAATTTCTGCATAATGATTTTTTATTCTACAAATTTACTGAATTCATTTATTGGTTCTAAAAGTTTCCTGGTAGAATCAATAGATTATTTTTTAATACCATATTTTCTACTGTGTTTTGGAGATTGTTAGATACTGCCAATTATCAAAAAGTCATATATAAACAAATATTTTCATAATTTGAAGTATTCAATTAACCCAGTGCCAACCTTTATTCCTAAAAAAAGATTCTAGCATAGGTCATGTTCATATTACTTAGAATTTCTAATTTTAAATGCAAAATCAACAAAAGAATGGTAAAAATTATGAAGTGACTAATGATTGCAGATAATACCTGCCTGTGGAAACTTGGATCTGTACAAATTCACAGATAGAAAAACTCAGTGGTACTGAACTATATATAGCATATATATAGTTAAGTAATGGTTAAAATCCAAGGTTATAGAGCTCCAAGAAAATAAAACCCCCAAATTCTTAATGCTAAAGATCAAATTAATTAGTTGGAAATCAAACACTCTTGACCTTCTTAGTTAAAAGTACTAAAAAAATGAAGTCTAAACTTCATTATCTTCAAGCTCGTATTATGTTCATTTCTAACAAGAGAGGTTTCTCTGTCTGGAGCGATGTGAAGTTACTTCAGCAGTTACAGCCCAGAGTGCTTTCTGCCCAAATGCCCATATTTATATCAGGATCTTTTAGATATTAAAGGATATTTTATGTAACATACTTTTCAATAATTCTTAAGACACCATAGATTACTATAACATAATCCACACTGACAAAGTTTAGAAAGCATGCCAACTTTTCATAGAACTTATACTGGGAAAATTTATGTTTCCAATATCCCATTATTGGTGTTAGCTAAAATCATAACAAAACTCCAAGGACTCTAAGAACATTAGAGAATGCAAAGAAACCAAATATTCAGTTTTTTCAGGATCTAGGCAATCTGGACCAGATGTCCAATGACTTCAGTTTTCTTCCTTGATCTTGAAGGCAGATTAAAAAAAAAAAAAAAAAAAAAGTCTACCTTTATATTAATGGCTGAATTTGAATGTCTTAATCTCCATTAAATAATTAAAAAAACTTAGATTTGGAAAACATTTTTAAGAACTGTTTTAGGAAGTAAAAAAAATAAACTTGGCTAGTTCTATAAATACAGATTAATGGTGACATTATTTTATTTTAGTAAGTTACTTTTCCTTCCCTTTTAAAACACTAAGATTTCTTTTTTCTGATAAACTCTTATTTCTTGTTCGTGTTTTCAGGTCCATCTTTTTAATTCTTTAATAATTTCGAATACACTAATATAGTCAGTAGTTGATCTTTCTAATAAGAAATGGCAGAGCATAGTAGTTAATACCAAGAATGCCAGAATTTGAATATGTAACTTTAACTTCATATGTGAAAAGAGGAAATACTCTAAACTTATCTATTTGATTTTTCTCCTTTGGAAAATCAGAATACTGCCAATATATGTTTGTATTTTTTGAGAATTAAATGTTAACACATGTGAAGAGGTCTGTGACACAGTGCACAGGTATCAAAGTATAGCTATTCTGTTAATTATATAAAATACATTAATTACATATATAACATATTGGGGCATCTGTTTCTGTTGTGAGTTCTTTCTGGTTGTTATTATTTACAGTGGTTGGTTAGTTGGTTTGTTGGTTGGTTGGTTGGTTTTGTTTCATTTCTATGGTTTGTGATTTTTTTTTTCCTTAGTAGCAATGTCAGGCGGTGCTTTGCTGATGGAAAGGACCTGTAGTCTAGCCTTGAAGAGTGTGCCCCTCAGCAGGGCACCGTGTTCCTTCTGACATGGGCTCCAGTGAAGCCATTTTTTGGCTATTACATAGCCTGCACTGCTTGTGGAAACTGTAGCATTAATTCGTACCTCAAACCAGCAGTGTTTGTGCTGATGATTTTCATGAACAACTGTAGTTTTATATATAAAGCATGGGTGAGACAAAGATGTGCCCTGTCATTTTTCTTGATGGATGATGTTTTATTCTACTCCACAATTTCTTGAAAAAAGATGGGGTCTTTTTAGAATTTTATATTTAATACAAGTTCTCAGTTCTCTGTATTTTGTGCAGTCCCAAGGCCTTTCCTCTAGACCTTTGAATATAAGCTTCTCAGTTTCAAGGATTGATAAATGCCTCCTGGGCAGCTGAGTATCAATGCAAGATAAATTCTCTAGTTTCATGCTCGCTCTTTATGTTTTGGCCTTTGGGTATTTACTTAACTTCTTAAAACGGCAGCTATATGTTTAGAAGAATTTTTATCAAGCCTTTTGACATGTGGTGGGAGACTTATTTTAGATGAATGGAATGCAGGTAGTGAAAGTGAGGATCTGACTTATCCTTTAGAACAATGTTTCACACTGGGGTGCAAACATGATGTGGCAAGAGTAAAGATAAGGTGACCAATTTGGAAGCTACAGCTGTAGTCTTAATGAAAGATAAGGATGACCGGAACTGGTTTTTCCACAGCAATGATTAAACGTGGTCAAAATAGGGATACATTTTAGAAATAGAAACTATAGGAGTCACTGAAAGATTAAATATGGGTTGAGAAAATAATGAAAATAAAGTGATTTCTAAGAGTTTGTTCTAAAGAAAAGTGTAGATGGAAATGTATTTCAATTACTCAGAGAAAAATGAGAACATCACTACAATCTCCAATACTAGGGCTAGTTGGGGCACCTGGGTGGCTCAGTGGGTTAAGCCGCTGCCTTCGGCTCAGGTCATGATCTCAGGGTCCTGGGATTGAGTCCCGCATCAGGCTCTCTGCTTGGCAGGGAGCCTGCTTCCTCCTCTCTCTCTGCCTGCCTCTCTGCCTACTTGTGATCTCTCTCTGTCAAATAAATAAATAAAATCTTTAAAAAAAAATACTAGGGCTAGAGATACAAATTGACTAAATTTGGTCAAATTTGAAGACAAAAGTGTGTAGTAACTTGAAAGGTGGGTTATTTATACATGGGGTCCTCAGTTGATGAAGGTTCCAATAATTAAGATAATTAAAGTGGCAAGAGAAGCCAATTTACAGAGAACATTGACAGTCAAATTTAGTTGTAAGCATGCTGAGTTTCAGATGCTTGTGGGGCAATCCCATGTATATTTTCAGATCATTTTTTTTAAAGGATTGCAACCCAGGATAAAGATCTGAGGTACAGATAGAGATTTTGAAGTCCAATTTACATTAATCATCCAAGGTTCTGAAATGTAATAATAGATGAACATTCTGGGGCTTACTGGATACATTTTACAAAGTCAGTAGCACTTAGAAAACAAGTAAATAAACCTATATCACAATATCCTGAAATTCCAAGTCGCTCCTCACATTCTGGGTTTGTTTTACCTGTAATTTAGCTTTATTTATAATGTCTATGCCTTGCAATAATGAATTCTATTAATACGTACTTGAATTTTAAACCTTGACTTCAAAGACTATTCTCCTGTGGCAAGTAAACTGATTAAAATTAAGACCCTGAAAATTCCTTTATTAATCTGTTGCTTAGATGCTTACGTTCAATTTCTTATATTATGTAACTTTGCTTCCAGGCTGAAATCTGCAAACAACTACAGCACCATAACTGAACTTTGGCTAAAACAGAGGAATTTATTTTAATGATCCCCATATTTTCAAATTCTTCACTTGAAGTATAGGGCACTCTCTGGAGAGCAGAATCAATAAACCTTGAAGAATGCATATGGAACATTATTTAAACTAGGAGCTGAAGGGAAGCTAGCAGATGCTAAGGAGCACTGAGGGTGAACTGCAGAAATCTGCTAGGGACAACAGGCACATAAATGAAACATGTATCCACAGGATAGTAACTGTGGTTTAATGGGAAGAGTGAGAGAGAAAGAACAAGATGCTGGTAAGGGACCTCTGTCAGTGCGTAGACCCAGAAATGGTGTAGTCATTCATTCATTTAACCTGATGATTTTACTTTCTGGCTCTGTGCTTGGTTCTAGGGGTGCAGGGGTTGAATAAGATTTGGGAAGGAATACTTATCACTGTGATATCATCTAGGCACTCACAGTAGCATTCAGGGGTGCTGGGGAAGCCAGAAGAACAACATTCAGTGCAAATTAGTGGGTTAGGAAAGGCATTCATCCCCTCCTCCAGGAGTTTAATCCTTCAAGGATATATTGGAATTAGGCAGAAAATGGGAGAAAACAAAACAAAACAAGCAAACAAACAAAAACAACCTTCAAGGTGTCTGGGTGGCTCAGTGGGTTAAAGCCCCTGCCTTCAGCTCAGGTCATGATCCCAGGGTCCTGGGATCGAGCCCCGCATCAGGCTCTCTGCTCGGCAGGGAGCCTGCTTCCTCCTCTCTCTCTCTGCCTGCCTCTCTGCCTACTTGTGATCTCTGTCTGTCAAATAAATAAATAAAATCTTAAAAAAAAAAAAAACACCTTCAAAGCAGAAAGAAAGGCATGTGCAAAGTCATGAAAGCAAACAACAAGTGTTCTTAGGATTTGGCTTATCCACTGTTGTCTGTAATGGAGAGAAGAGGAGGGAAGCAGAGAATAATGAAGCAGGAAGCATTTTATTTTTATTTATTTATTTTTTTTTTTTAGATTTTTTTTTTTTTTAATTTATTTGACAGAACACAAGTAGGCAGAGAGGCAGGCAGAGAGAGAGGAGGAAGCAGGCTCCCTGCTGAGCAGAGAGCCCGATGCGGGACTCGATCCCAGGACCCTGAGATCATGACCTGAGCCGAAGGCAGCGGCTTAACCCACTGAGCCACCCAGGCGCCCAGGAAGCATTTTAACAAGGCTTGATATATGAATGAGTTTGGGTGCTCTGCCCCAAAGTTGGCATCTTAATTTGAAGGTGATGGAAAGGCAGAAGGATGACATGAAGAGATATGCACTTTGGTGTCAGAGAGTTCCTGGAGGGTGATGAAATCTGTGTTGGACTTTATAAACAACACTCACATTTAAGAGGCAATGGTAAAAAGGATGTGTAGGGAGAATTTGCAAAGAAAGCAACTATTATGCACTAAAATCCCTGAAACTCCTTGACATTAATCATAAGTACTCTATGTCAAGATGTTTCTTCCTAAGAAAATGTATAAATATTATCTATTGAAATAAATAGAATAAAAAAGAATAATTAAATATAAAAACCAGGTGTAGTCTTTGGTTAGCTTTTCCAATGTGTAGCTGTAGGCACAATGTCTAGTGAAAATTTAACTCTTCAGGAAAGTTACATATCAAAAACTGTTCTCCACTAACTGCTTGAAAAAGAAAGGCCAGGATATCACATGTTTCAATAACTAACAGGATTAATGCAGTCATTCCTAAACTGAACTTTACATATATAGAAATCTAACAAGTAACACATATTTTATCAAAAATACTTGATATTCTGCCTTTGTTTCTTAGAAACCTTTTAGGAGATATGATCTGCTTTTAAACCACCACCTTTTAAACGAGTGCAAAATAATAGTAACTGATACAAAGTGGCCAGTGGCAGCAAAATAAATGAAGGTATATGTTTATTGTTATTATTTTTCTATGTCTAGTAATTAAAAATTACCTGTTCTGCCATCAACCTCTACATTGTAGACTGACTTATATTAAAATTAAATATTGCATTCATTTATCTATTTACATCATTGTATTAATAAGTATGTCTTGAGGGTTTTAACAATGTTAGTTACTTAACTAGAAATCAGGATTATGAAGGTAAAGAATCCATTATTTATTTAGTGAATAATTATTTAGTTACAGAGAAGCCATACAAACAGAAACATAATAAAACGCAGTCAATGCAATGACATCAAGCGATTACATACAAGGACACAGAGTCTTGGAAAAGTTGATGTCAACCCAGTAGGTGGGACTATAGTCAGCAAATGTTTTCAGAGTAAGGTTAGTATGCCTGTACTAAACCAAAGCAAGAATATGAATTTAATAGGTAAAAGTGTAGTGAAAAGAATATTCCAGAGGAAAATTTACTAGAATTTTATAATGTAGACAGCCAGGAAATGTTAGCGTTTTTAAAAGAGCAATCATATATTTGTTTTGCTTTGATCACTCCAGTGGCATTGTGAAGAATGCATTTGAAAGTAACAAAAGATAAAAAGCAGAACGGTTAAGAAAGTCCTCTAGGAGTCCAGACTAGAGAGAATGCTCAATTCTACTGGAAGTACCAAAGAGGGTACAGGTCTAGGAATGCAAAGTTGGTGAATTCTGAAAAGCATGCAGCGAGTTCAAAGTAGCAAAAGTGGAGAGCAGTTAGATAAGGTTGAAGAATAAGGTCAGAAGAGTAAAGGAATGAATGAGAAGCAAGCAAAGCAACATACATAGAGATACATACAGATGACAATTCTAAATAACTGTATGCTGCTATATTTGAAAAACTTAGTGAGATGCACAAATTCCCAGAAAAAAGCTGGAACAAAAATGACAGAAGAAAATCTGATTAGCTGTATATCAATTCTAGAATTTTCCCACAAATGAACCTCAAAGCCTATGTGGTTTCAACTATGAATTATACAAAAATTTAAGCGATAAATTCTACTAATCTTACAAAAATCTTCCAGGAAATAAAAAAGTGACAACATAGCACAGCTCCTTTAATAAGTATTGTATACCATCGACACCAACCCCCGAGAAAGACATTATGAGAAAATTACACACCAATATGATTCATGACTATGGAGGCAAATACCCTAGACAATATATGTTAGGAGAGCAAATCCAGAGATATATAAAAAAGATAGTTGGGGTGCCTGGGTGGCTCAGTGGGTTAAAGCCTCTGCCTTTGGTTCAGGTCATGGTCTCGGGTCCTGGGATCAAGCCCTGCATTGGGCTCTCTGCTCAGCAGGGAGCCTGCTTCGTCCATTCTCTCTGCCTGCCTCTCTGCCTACTTGTGATCTCTGTCTATCCAATAAATAAATAAAATCTTTAAAATATGATAGTAGACACAATCACCAATCATTTAAAATATTAATAAATTCACTTCATAAAATTGATGATTATTTTTCTTAAATAGACATAGTTAAGAGAAAAAATGCAATTTGTTCAATGGTAGAAAGTATTTTAACCCATATATTCCTTTAAAATCATATCTCTATATAAAGCATTATTTTAAAGCAATATAAATATCAAGAACCTGGGGCGCCTGGGTGGCTCAGTGGGCTAAAGCCTCTGCCTTCAGCTCAGGTCATGATCCCAGGGTCCTGCGATGGAGCCCCGCATCAGGCTCTCTGCTCAGCGGGGAACCTGCTTCCTCCTCTCTCTCTGCCTGCCTCTCTGCCTACTTGCGATCTCTGTCTGACAAATAAATAAATAAAATCGTAAAAAAAAAAAAAATGTGATAGATGACCAGTGCTACAGAGAAAACGAAAAGCAGAAAAAGGAACTTAGGGCACGTAATGATTGGGGTTTCTGTGGTCTAATTTCATTCTCCCGAACATCTATTATTTTAAATAAATAAATAAATATCAAGAACCTGGTTTTTAAAAGGTTGGGAGACAGAGAGTCACTTCCCAGCTATGCAATTCTAAATAGCTTATAAATATGGAGAAGAGTTCAACTCTTGTATAACCACAGAAATGTCAATGTGTACTCACCTGAATGGTCAATAGGAAAAAAGAAGGAAGGAAGGAAGGAAGAAAGGGAAGGAGGAGGGGAGGGAGGAAGAAAAGGAAAAAAGATTCTAAAAAAGGTGAGAAAAATTGGGAGCAACAAGAGCCTTCATAGACTATTTGAAGGAATATATAAATTGTCAGAATTTCCTTTTGAAAATTATTTCACATTCCCTACTAAAGTTGACCATGCCCATACTTCATGAAGTAAGTCCACTTCTCATTCATGGGAATAGTTCCAAGATTTCCATAGTGGACTATTCACGGGAACACTACAATAGGCCAGAAATTGAAAACAACCCAAACATCCATCCACCTAGAGTAGATTAGATAGATTGGTATATTTGGATACAATGGAATATAATAAATACAGAGTAAAATAATAGTTTACACATACTTAGTGAGCAAAACAAACCTGATAGAGAATAATACATGCTGGGAGGGAGGGAAGAAAGAAAAAGAATTGCATGCAGGATGATTACATTTATACTAGCTTCAAATGCAGGCCAAATTAAGCTATAGTTTTTAGTGGTATTTTTAAATGTGCAAGGAAGTTATCTTTATCTAGGTTCTGGTTGTATGAATTCACTTTTTCATATACCATTGGGCTGTACATCTTTGTTTTATATATTTTCTCTGGGCTGTATTTTACAATGAAAAAATATTAAAGCTATTATTGAGATATAAATAAATTCTTCCTGTTTTGGTCCTATTTTTTATTATTATCGTTATTATTATTTATTTATTTATTTATTTGCTTTTTATCTATTTTCAGTATAACAGTATTCATTATTTTTGCACCATACCCAGTGCTCCATGCAATTCATGCCCTCTATAATACCTATTTTTTTTTTTCAAATAGTTTAATCCTATTCTGAATGACCCTAAGTTTGGTCCTACGTCAAGTAACTTGACTGCTCAGAAAATTCTTTTTCACCAATGGAAAGAGTAATATTGATAGGTACTCTACAGTTTTATTATGAGATCTAAATGACAAAATGTTTGTAAAAGAATCTGGGATAATGGATTTTTCTTATGTGTTAAATTCATTCTTCTCTCAACTTATTTTCTCTTCTAACCATCTGTATCATATCAAACAAATTCGCCATCATTGACAGTCTGTCCCTGTCTCTTCTCTTTCTTTCGGCCACTTTTCCATCTCTTCCTCTTTGTTTCTTCTCCTGCCTCTACACTTCAATAATGATAAAAGCATATCAATTTATTATCAAGATATCTAAATCTCCCTCAACTTCCCTATTCATTCTGCTACAAAAAGTTTGAAAATAATTTCAATAATAAGGGGGAACAGGAAAGTAGCATCAGATTGAAGAGACATTACTGATATGAAAGCTGGAGTATTTAATAATTAGGAGCAAGTTCAGTAGTGGAAATCCTTTAAGTGAATAGGTGGAGAAAGTGGTATTTGGATATACTTAAGAACAGAAACATGCCATGTGAAATAGTTAATAAATTTAATTGGGATATTGTATATTTGATATGACTATCAGGATAGAATGCCTAGGTATGTGATGGGATATGCAGATTTAAAGGATAGTTGAAGTGTGGGTAAATATTTGGAAGTTATTCATATAAAGATAGCTATTGAAACACCATATGCAGGGGTGCCTGGGTGGTTCAGTCCGTTAAGCATCTGCCTTTAGCTTGGGTCATAATCCCAGGGTCCTGGGATCAAGCTTCACATCAAGCTCCCCGCTCAACAGGGAGCCTGCCTCTCTCTCTCTCTCTCTCTCTCTCTTGCACATGCATGCATGCATGTCTACTTGTGCTCTCCCCCTCTTGCACTCTCTTTCTCAAATAAACAAATCTTTAAAAAAAAAAAAAAGAAAGAAAGAAATATGCAAACCAGGTCAACTCTGTACAACAAATAAAATAAGAAAAACACAAAGCCAAAAATAAAACCTAGGCTATCTCAGCCTGAAATCATTAGTCACTGGAAAAAGTATCAGTGAAAGATTATATAGAAACTAGTTTTTAACCTATTTGCAAGCTATTAAGTTAGCCTGTCATGATCTCACATTTACTTATAGAAGATGTGAGACTTCTGGCACAGACGAAAAAGGACTTTGTATTCTTGTCAGTTTCCCTTGCCTCCTTAGTCTCATGGGGATGATATAGAAGAACATCCAGGTGGATACAGCAGAATTTCCATCCATAAGAGAAAGGATAAACAAACTGTGGCAGATTCATATAACAGAACCCTCTATAGCAACAAAAAGCACATATTTCAGATATACACAACAGCATTGTTGGATCTTAAAAGCTTTGCACTAAGTGACAAAAGCCAGACACAAAATATTTTTTAATGTATGATTCATTAATCTGGCATACTAGATTAGTCAAAATTATAGCAAGAGCAAACTTTAATGATTGCTAGGTATTGGGGTGGGGTGGTGCATTGCGTGCAAAGTATGAGGAGAAACCCACTGGGGGTGATGAATGTATTCCATATTTTGAGTATGATGGTGTTTATGTGCAGTGTTTTCTATATAAAAGTCAAATAGTTATATTTTTATGACTAGTGAGTTTGTTGTATGTATATGTTGTCAATTGATTTGTGTTCTCCAAAAGAAGATATTGAAGTCCCACCCTAGTAACTGGTCATGTGACATTGGCAATAGGGTCTGTGTTTGCTGATGTGATCAAGATGAGATCATGGTGGATAAGGGTATGTTCTAAATTCAGTGATTAATGTCCTTATGAGAAGGCTGTGGGAATGCACAGGATACAGAGACATTCAGAGAGAATGTCTACATAAGACAGGCAGAGATTGGAGGGAAACAGCTATAACCCAGGAAATGCCAAAAACTGCTGGCAATGGCCAGAAACTTAGAGAGGAGCAGAACCTCCAGAGGAAACAAACCTTGCTGACATCTTGATTTCAAACTTCTAGCCTCCCAAACTGCGAGAGAATAAATTTCTCTGAGCCATCCAGTTTGTGGTAATCTCTCATAGCAGTCTGAGGAAATTAATATAATGTATTTTATTCCAGTAAAGCTGACTTTTGTGAAAAATGACAAGGGCATATTGTGAACAATATACGTAAACCACATAATGAGATATCAGGTCACTATAATTAGTATCGAAAAGCTTAGATAATGATAAGTTTAGAGAAGAAAATAGGTGTCACAAAACTGATTCAATTATCTGATTTTAGAGTTATGGTATGCAAAATCAACTTTTATTTATTTATTTATTTTTACTTTTTTAAGTATGGTTGACATGCAATTTTACATTAGTTCCGGGTGTGCAACACAATGATTCCAAGTTTAGACATTATGCTGTGTTCCCACAAGTATAGTTACCATCCCTCCCCATATAATTCCTATGACAATATCGTTGACTGTTCCTTATGCTGTGCCTTTACTTCTGTGATTTATTAATTCCATAACTGGAATCCTATACCTCCTATTCCCCTTCAACCATTGTCCCCCTCTCCTGACAACTACCAGCTTGTACTCTATATTTATACGTCTAATTCTGATTTCTCTTTATTCTTTTTTTTTTTTTAGATAAAATTTATGAGTATATTCATATGGTATTTATTTCTCAGTCTGACTTACTTCACTTGGCCTAGTCCGCTCTAGGTTCACTCATGTTACCTGAAATGACACAATCTCATACTTTTTTTATTTTTAAAATTAAATACAAAGTTGCATATTAGGTAGCATACGCTAACTGATATAAGTGTGCTCTACGTGGGTAACATTCTTGCTCCTGTAATAGTACTGGACAGGTGAAAATGTTGTCAGTGATCCAGCTTGATGTAGACTCTGCCATATTCCACAGTTTGTTTCCTGTGTTTCCTGTAAAGAACTGCAGAAGAGCACAGGTGGGAAAGCTTTATGAGCCAAGACTGGAATAGGTGCCAATCACGTTCACACATATTTCACTGGCTGTAACATAGTCACGTGACCACACATAACTGCCAAGGAACCTAGTAAATTTATTCAGCTGTGAGCTAGCTCTTGGAGAAATATTGCTTCAATTTGAGATAAACAAAAATTGAGTATTCTCAGCTAGGGAATCTCTGAGAAAGTTCATTACTGCTGTTCCACGTTAGAGCAGGCAATAACACAAGCATTGTATAGCAGCAGTACTTTAATTAGCCTTCATAGAGCCACTGACTCTCCACACCCTAATCCAACCTGGGCATCTTAAAATGCAAGCCTCTTCATATCGCTCCTAAGCTTAATACTGTTTGATATATATTCAATGTTGATTTAAGGGAACGTACTTACTAAGTTCTAGAAATTCTAAAATGATCTGAGCTCTTCTTGTATTTCCAAACTCATCTACTTTTAGTCCTTTACTTATATTCTTTCCTTAAGCCATTTTGATCTTCTTACAATCCCTAAAACTCATAGTGTTTTGTGTCCTACACTATCTACAACCCATCATACTTTCTCTCATCTCTTAGTGTTCACATATCTGAAATAATTTGCTTTGCTTTCCTTCTCATTACATTCTTATACTTTTCCTATAATTTAGGTCTAATCTTAAAAATCATTTCCTTAAGGAATCTTTTTTCCCATATACTCTTTTTTTTTTTTCCCAAACCAACATAGAATGTATTATTTGCCCCTGGGGTACAGGTCTGTGAATCATCAGGCTTACACATCTCACAGCACTCACCATAGTCCTTACCTTCTCCAATGTCCATCACCCAGCCACCTTATCCCTAACTCCCTACCTGACAGCAGCCCTCAGTATTTTTCATGAAATTAAGAGTCTCTTATGGTTTGTCTCTCCCCCAATCCCATCTGATTTCATTCTTTCCCTCCCTAACCCCCACAATGCCCTGCCTCTCAAATTCCTCATATCAGATAGATCACATGATAATTGTCTTTCTCTGATTGACTTATTTCGTTCAGCATAATACCTTCAAGTTCCATCCATGTCATCACAAATGGCAAGATTTTATTTCTTTTGATGGCTGCATAGTATTCCATTGTATATTTATACCACATCTTCTTTATCCATTCATCAGTTGATGGACATCTAGGTTCTTTCCATAGTTTGGCTATTGTGGACATTGCTGCTATAAACATATGGGTGCATATGCCCCTTTGGATCACTACATTTGTGTCTTTATTTTCCCATCTTCTCTTTTACCCCTTCGCAAAGTTAGTTTTCCTGGGGTTTAAACTTATATAATATCACATACATACTCCTTTAAAGCACAGGCATATAAATAATTATTTAAATAAATATAATATTCCTTTTTTAATCTCTGTTTCCCAGTAAGAATCACAAAAGGAGTGATTGTGGCAGTTTTGTTCTTCACTTCCTATTTCAGTGATCATAACATAGTAGGTTGTTAAAAGATTAATTGATAAAATCGCTTACTATTGATGGAAGGATATCTAATTATATCTTTTTCAAAATTCATATTTACTTGGATTAAGAGACACATAGTAAGGTAACCAAATAACTGTATTATTTTTGAAAACTAGTGAAATCCATGAAGTAGCATACCACCAGTGATAGCATACAGGAGCACACATCTAACATCACTTTGCTTCATAATCAGGTGTACAATTAAACTAAAGAATGGAAATGACAGGGGCTTGATATTCAGTATAGAAGTGATGGATTTTTAAGATTCTATTAATACTTTAAATATGTTAATTGTTATACCCACATAAATTTTGCATTAAGGAACAGACATGTTTCCCAGATATGCAACTGATTTCATATTTCAACACATTGAAAACACCTATCAACCCTACCTCCCCCTACAAATCAATAGTGGCCTGATTAGGTCTGATGGAATAAATAACTCAAAACAATAAAAACTAAAGTTTGGTGTCCTAAATTTCAAAATTGTGTTCATTTAAAAATTCTTCATGCTTTAAATATGCATAAATATAACAGAATGTTCAAGGTAGAATTTTATTAGGTATTGTTCTCCAGAACTTGTTACTCACAATTCATAAGAAAATATGTCCAGAATGTGCATGAACAGATAATGCTTATCACTAGTATAAAAAACACCATTTATCATGAGATATTCTACTGGGATATTAAGAGGATTCCCCATATTTATGTGTTTTCTTGTATATCCAATTAATATAAAATATATTGAATAAATGTTTAAGTATATTAAGTTTTACATTTAGAGAAGTATGGCAAGAAATTAGCATCGGATCTTTTAAATCACAATAATCTTATCTGAATTCCAGCTTAGACACTTAGTTGTGGTATGACTTTGGGAAGTAGCTTGGTATCTAGAAACATAACTTTTTTTAACAATAAAATAGGGTCATCAGTAGATGAGTTATAGAATTCTTAGGGAAATTCAATGAGAAAATGTTTTAATAAAAACTTCTGAGGTATGTAGAAAATATATCTTAGATCCATTCTGTGTTCTCTTGGCTTTTCTTCTAATGTGCATGCCTTTATCTTATTAAATAAAGTTGAAGTAATCCTCAATATTTTTTACCCCTTTTACTAGTTTCCACTATCCAAAATGTCCCCCAAAATATTGATTTATTTTCCAAACTTTTATTTTTGTCTCCCCCAACTGCCTTCTTCCTTTTGCTAATTCATTCACATAACTTTATGTCATCAAAGCATGTCAATTTATTTCACATCTTTCAATGTATACCCCTTCTCTGTTTTTTTCTGGCAGTTAATTTGGTCACTTTGGTCACTTAAATTCTAGCCTATGGACTCTTTCAATATTTGTGAAGATAGAAAGAGAGAACTAAAATAACATTCATGAACTAACTGTAGGGATTTTAGGAAAGGGTAGCATATTAAATAGGAAGGTAAATGGTGATATATTCATTGATGGATTTGAATCAGGAATGATTTATTGTGAATGATAATAGACTTCATTGTAGATATATTACATTTTACCCAATCTGATGATGCCACATGAAAATATCTAATGTTTGGTTTTATATATAGTGTTAAGTTAAGGAGGAATATCTGAAATACACATTAAGAACTTGGTGGTAATTATTACAATTAGATGAAAGTCAGAGATGCAAATTAAATACTGGTTCTAAATAAGCAGGCAGTAAAAGAGGAACCAACGAAAAGATAAGAATGAACAGAAAAGGGTGTATTCCTGAAAGACCAGAAAGAAAACAATTTCAAAGGGCAAATCACTAGTAGTTTTACAAGATTAAGTAAATTAAGCTCAAAAATTGACTTGGATAGGAAATGATGCATATGTTGGCAACTTTTACTAGTCTTCTGGCAGAAATCTGTTTGAAGAATAGCAGATAAAAATTAAGAGATGAAAAAATAGACTCTAGACCGTTCTTTCAAATCAATTGGCTCTAAAAGTAGTAAGATAAAATATCAAATAGAAAGGAGAAGAGGTTCCAGATAAATTTTATTTCTTTTACAAAGAGAAGTTGGAAAATGTTTGTAGAGAAATGTGAAAAAAAAAAAAACTAAAAAAGTGAATAACCAATAATGCCAAGATCAAGAGCAGATATAGTTATCAGATTAAAATGCAATAGATGCAAACAATCATATAATTCTTGCCTTTGAGATGGGAAGAAAGGATTTGAGAACGATAGACAGAAAAGAGAGTTGTAGAAGCAGGGGAGAGCAAGTCAAGTTTTAGGCCACATTGTATCCCCAAACCAGAATGATCATTTTCATATTATCTTTAAAATTTAAGTGCCCTGAGGGCAGTGTTTGCTTGTTTGTTTGTTTGTTATTCACCTGATGAGCTCACTGCTAAATTCCTGCTGTTAGACATACATGTTAGACCCATGTATGGGTCATTAATATGTAAATATTACATGAGTATGAATTTTGCAAATATTAAACTAGTGAATGTCCCTGAATTTTCCTTCTGGTTAAAATATAAAAAGGTAAGAAAATCCTTCACTTCTGTTATGACACCAAGGAAGATCTGGGTACAATGAAATCATATATAGTTACGGTACCGTCAATGAAAAGCACATGCAGGAGATACTAGAAAAACTTGAGTAGAGACATTTGAGGAGTGAGTCACAGCAGCTGGAGGTAGAAAACCCGTCTTGGTTAGGTAGGACCTTGCTGGGCAGTGGAAAGACCAGACAAGCTATTATTAATGAGAGTGGGGGTAAATCAAGACAAAAATAATTCTAAATGATGACTAAACAAAAGAATAATAAACTTAATTTAGCAGTTCTCCCCTTTCCTAAACTTTGCCAGGTGAATTTCTTACCAAGGGCATAGACTTGTACATTCTTGTAGCTTCTTAAACCTGGAGACCTGCTGACTCCAAAGAGGCCAAATCCCCTTCTGGCTCAAACACTGATGTAAATCAAAGAAATTAATACCCAGAGTTGTTGCATAAGATTAGAGTTGGGCCAGCAAAGTGAAACTCAGCCTTGTTAAAGCCCAGTTTAAAATCAACTCAAAACTTGATGAAATTTGAGTGATTTCTTCAATTAGCTACTGGACATTGAAAGGAATTTATATTCTGTCAACAAATATGAAAAATTGGTTTTTATTTTTTTTAATTAATTTTTTTTATTTTTTATAAACATATATTTTTATCCCCAGGGGTACAGGTCTGTGAATCACCAGGTTTACACACTTCACAGCACTCACCAAAGCACATACCCTCCCCAATGTCCATAATCCCACCCCCTTCTCCCAAACCCCCTCCCCCCAGCAACCCTCAGTTTGTTTTGTGAGATTAAGAGTCACTTATGGTTTGTCTACCTCCCAATCCCAATAAACCTAACCAAAGAGACACAGAATCTATACTCAGAAAACTATAAAGTACTCATGAAAGAAATTGAGGAAGACACAAAGAAACGGAAAAATGTTCCATGCTCCTGGATTGGACGAATAGATATTGTGAAAATGTCTATGCTACCTAAAGCAATCTACACATTTAATGCAATTCCTATCAAAGTACCATCCATCTTTTTCAAAGAAATGGAACAAATAATGCTAAAATTTATATGGAACCAGAAAAGACCTCGAATAGCCAAAGGGATATTGAAAAAGAAAGCCAACGTTGGTGGCATCACAATTCCAGACTTCAAGCTCTATTACAAAGCTGTCATCATCAAGACAGCATGGTAGTGGCACAAAAACAGACACATAGATCAATGGAACAGAATAGAGAGCCCAGAAATAGACCCTCAACTCTATGGTCAACTAATCTTCAACAAAGCAGGAAAGAATGTCCAATGGAAAAAAGACAGCCTCTTCAATAAATGGTGCTGGGAAAATTGGACAGCCACATGCAGAAAAATGAAATTGGACCATTTCCTTACACCACACACAAAAATAGACTCAAAATGGATGAAGGACCTCAATGTGCGAAAGGAATCCATCAAAATCCTTGAAGAGAACACAGGCATCAACCTCTTCAACCTCTGCCGCAGCAACATCTTCCTAGGAACAACGCCAAAGGCAAGGGAAGCAAGGGCAAAAATGAACTATTGGGATTTCATCAAGATCAAAAGCTTTTGCACAGCAAAGGAAACAGTTAATAAAAATTGGTTTTTAAATTCTACTTTTCTTCAATAAAAATGCCAAGTGTGAAATATTTAATATACTTTAAATTCCTTGCACAAACTTAAAAAAAACAAAAACTACAGAAGCAACACCTTTACCAATGTATTTAGAATGGTCCAAGATGGATAGGAAAAAAAAAAATCATTTCATACAATCACTGAGATGAAAACTGTTTAGAATGATGAAGCAGTTTCAGAAAAAAAAAAAGATAAAATATCTCTAAAAAGCAAATAAATTTTTAGAACTGAAAATACAGTATCTTGAGAAAAATTGCTGGCTCAACATCAACATAGACACTATGGAAGGAGAGTTAATGAACTTGAAGTTAGTTGATAAAAATCAATCAACTGAAGAATATAATTAAAAGGATGCTAAAACAGAAATGGTTTTCAGTGACCTTGGGACAATACTGAACTGGAAATATAGAGATTATTCAGAATCCCACAAAGTAGTAGATAATTTAGCAGAAATAAAATGTTGCAAAAATGTTGCCCCAGTCCTTAAATCTTAAAATTTTGGGTTAACCCAAGCATAATTAATTTTTTGTAAAGCCCACAATGAGGACACTAAACAGCATAACACTGAAAACCAAAGATTAAAATAAAAATGATTAAAACAGCTAGACAAAAGATATATAAGGCATAAAGATAATAATAATAATAATAATTCTATACAATATACAATGTTATCTTTAGGGGTGTGTGTGTATATCTGTATCTATATCTTTCTATCTATCTATCTATATAATTTTATCATTTTGTAGCTCTTTACCCAATAAAAATAGACAGACTTCAGAAACAAGGACAAAAAAAAAAAATGTAAGAAATATAAAAGCTGAGAGATATTGACTCAGCAGAAAGCATTAATATAAATGCTATTGTTTTGATTTTTTTTAAGATTTTATTTATTTATTTGACAGAGATCACAAGTAGGCAGAGAGGCAGGCAGAGTGAAGGAGAAGCAGGCTCCCCGCTGAGCAGAGAGCCCAATGTGGGGCTCAATCTCAGGACCCTGAGATCATGACCTGAGCCAAAGGCAGAGGCTTTAACCCACTGAGCCACCCAGGAGCCCCTTGTTTTGATTTTTTAAATAAAAAGATGATTTAAGGGCATCTGGGTGGCTCAGTTGGTTAAATATCTGCCTTCAGCTCAGGTCGTGATCCCAAGGTTGTAGGAAGGAGCCCCAGTCAGGCTGCCTGCTCAGCAGGGATCCTGCTTCTCCATCTCCATCTGTCCTTTCCCCAGCTTGTGCTCTCTTTCACTCCCTTTCTTGCTCAGATAAATAAGTAAAATCTTAAAAAACAAGTGATTAAATGACTTTTTAATCTTAAATTTTCTTTTTAACTTTAACAAAGTTAATGTTATGGGAAAACTATAAACTTTTTAACAAGTATGGAGACATTAGATATCATTAGGGAAAAAATAAAAACAAAAAACCCTGACTTTGTACCAAACACCATATGTAAAATTGTAATACTTGATAGATTATAAACTTAAAAACAAAAGCTAAAATAATAACACTTACAGAAGCAAATATAGGTGCATTATTTTTACCTTATTTTCACAATCTATAGGAAGGCTTTCTCAGAAGAAATGTTAAAATATCTTTGTTTTTTTCTGTTAAAATAAAATAATATGAATAAACATAAAAAGTATTTCTATTAAAATGAGAAATTGAACTCCACTAATATTGAACATTTCTTCATCAAAGAATTGGCGAAAAAATGAAAAAGTAAACCACATACTGGGAAAAATTTTCATATGAATATATTTGATAAAAGACATATCAAAAACATACAATTTTTCTACTTGTGTAATAAAAATTAAAGCAAACTGCCTTGCTCTGTAAAAGCATAAAAACGTTCTAAAGCATGGTGGCTTAAGACAAGTGTTTTATTCCTTCTCCTAACTCTGAGAGTCGATGTTACTGAGATGGGCCATTCTGCCACTGTGCTAGCAGCGAGGCTGTCCTCTATTGGGTAGAATGCCAAAGGTAACTCATGCTCCAGTCTGGTCCTCTGTGTCCCTCCAAGTGGTTGTTCTCTCTGTGTGGCATCTCATCCTCTTGGCCTCTCTTTCCAACAGGATAATTGGCCTTTGCACATGGCATTTGGCATACTAGAGCATCAAAGCAGAAGTTTCCAGGTCTTCTTTAAGTTTCGTTCTGGAACTGTAAGGTATTACTCATACCACATTCAATTAGTTCAAATGTGTCCTGACCATCTAGGCTTCAATGTGGGAGGGAAAATGAATACCAAGAGGGGTGTTTTATGGGGAACCATTTTTGGAAACCAGATGCCACACAATCCAATTAACAAAATATGGGCAAAGACTTGAGCAGGCTCTCACTAAAGTATCCATAAGGACAGCCAATATGTGCATAAACATTGCTCACCATTATTAGTTACAAACCAAAGCCCCTATGAAATATCATTTACACCCACTAAAATGGCTAAAACAATACCAATCATTGGGAAGGATGTGGAGAAACAGTTACATTCATACACAGCCGGTGGAGGTTGAAAATAGTACAAACATGTTGGAAAACAATTTGGCAGCTTCTTACAATAAAGTTTTATATACACCTACTTTATGAACCAACAGTTCCACAACGAGACATTTAACCGTGAGAGGTAAACACATATCTTAATGAAAAGATTTGTAGAACACATGTTTATAGCACTTCTATTTCTAATAGCCAAAACCTGGAACAACCCAAATGGCTACAAGAGGTGACTATATAAACAAACTGTGGTGTACTCTAAACATAGAATACCACTAAGCAATAAAAGAGGAGAAACAACACCTAACACACACAAGATGGATGAATTTCAAATCATTGTGTTGAGCAAAAGGAACCCAACACAAATAAAGACATACTGTACAGTTTCACTTACAGAAAGTTCTAGAACAGCAAGATAAAGCTAGGCATTAGAAATTTGCATCAGTGGTTTATAGGGGTGGTGGGGAAAGAACAATAGTGACAGAACTTTCTGGGGTGAATGATGGACATTGGTTATATTTTTCTAGCATTTAAATCTTGATTAGGATTATATATATATATATATATATATATATGTAAATGCATGTATGTATATGTGTGTATATATACATAAACACATACATATTTCAGAACCTATATACCCTTTGCTTAAAAATCTATTTTATTAACACATTTTATCAGATATAAATAACATTGATTTAAAATCTCATGGGCATAATAGTCTATTTAATAATCATTAAAATAGAATGTGTTGAGGACCTTAAACTATATTTTCATTTGCAAACCTGACTATTCTCATATCATTTTTCTTGCATATATCTGTGAGACAGACATAACAGCTAAAAATTCTAATTATGGCACCCAGCTTTAGGAGATAAAATTATAATGAAAGGCTCAAGAAAATCTTAGGAAAGTGTATCTCTTAATATATGGAGAAAATACCTGAATTTACTTTTCAGATTTACTTCTAATATCAAATGGCAGTGATACAGGCTATATTAACCCTTCATTAACTTACAACTGAACAAGAAAATATGGGAATTTATATAATAGTGCTGTATGAAGAAAAGTAGTGCTGCAAGTATTTTCATAGGTCTCAAACAAATTGTTTGAGAAATTCTAGAATAAGTTGTCTGTACCTATGGAGATTCTTACATTAATAGGTCAGTAAGAAGGTGACTAGCCAAAAGACAGTTTCACTTAGGAAATCATTGTAGAGTACATAATAAACTGTGGAGTGCTTTCTCTGCACTGCCTTCAGCAATGCAAGGGAGCCAGAAAGGTGCTAAGCAGCATATGCAAAAATATAAAATAATGTACTGAAAATTACAAAGAAGGATTTACAGTCTCCAAAAACTGAAGCAAAACCTGCATTTCTTTTGAAGATGTGTTTGTATAATTTTACACATTATTCTACATAGAGAGGTATGATATAGAAATGAAGGCTTGAGGTTTCATGTCCAAATATCCCTAGAAGTGTCTTTGAATTAAATTTTTAGCATCATTGTTAAGTCTTTCTTAAAATCTCCCCTTTGGGTTTTCATGAAAAGAAACTTTTAAAGCTTTGGAGTGGATAAACAACAACTCTTTGTTGTTAGGGAAACAGATTTTACTTCTGCTTGAAAGATGCTTGGGAAATCTTCATTCCATACTTGCTTTTTCTTTGTGTTTTTACCTAGAGATTTTTTATTGTTCTATTTCTGAAAGGAAGCTTTTAAGAGCACTACTTTAAATACATGGTGAATTAATAGATGCCTCTTTTTTTTTAATGTAAATGTGCTTAAATTCAGTTAGTAACATATTCCAGACTGCTACTGAGGCATGGAAAATATACATGGCCGTGTGTGTGTGTGTGTGTGTGTGTGTGTGTGTGTGTGTGTGTGTGATGGTGAATAATCAAGTAACTTACAAACAGCGTATCCTGTAGCCATACAATAGTTGAAACATTAAATTTAATAATTTGTCAAGTTTTCCAGCCGTATTAACTAATGGCTGGATATTGTTTAAAGTCCATTCAGTCCAACTTGAAACCGAGCCATGTATATAGCCAGTATTTTTCTTACAGGAAGATAGAAAGTCAATTTGAAAAATATTTTCATAAGCATAAATAGTGAATGAGTGAGATTGAATTATCAACTTAAAAATGAGAATTAAAATACATATTTAACTGTACTATGAGTAGATATAAATTATTAGAATTGCATAATTCTATAAAATTAGAACACTTAATAACAGCTTTATGATGCATTATCCCAGGGAGGACTTTTTATTTACTTTGTATTTATTTCTTTTATTGGGTGAATTTGTCCATACTGGGCACATAATCATAAATTTATCTGTCTCAGCCTTCAATTCTTTCCAACTTTGGAGATACTTAAAAATTTAATTTTTTAATTTTTAAGAAATTATTTATTTATTTATTTTTGGAGATACTTAAAATTTTAAGTATTTTAATAGGAAAAGTTTCAACTTATTTTCACAAAACAATAATTACTTGGCTAAGTTTAATTAAACAAGAAAACTCAACATTCACTACGGCTATTTTGCCAATTTGCCCCACTATCCACACATTGTATATAATTTTACTTATGTTACCTTTTCTCTCACACATCTCAGGGACTTTATTCCTACTGGAGAGACTAAAACCCTAAAGATTCAAGGGACATTGACTAATTTTATTTTCCCCAAGGTCACATTAAAAGAAGCATTATTTCTGTTTTGCTTCTATTCTATCTCTCCTCCCTCTGAGGAATCATTATTGACAGTACTAAAGCAACAACAACAGCAAAATAAGACTTCTTTTAATAGGAATAATATATTCTCATGAAACCTGGATAATGTAGAAATCACGAGGAAAAAAATTATTTGCGTCATCACAGACAAACTTAGATAACAGATGAGAATTAGTAAAATGGAAATATCTGGCCACAGATAAATAAGTATGTGAATAAAAGGAGAGGAGAACCTCAGTGGAACCTTAGATTGGTCTGTGGTTTGCCCAGGTGACCTGGGGAGTGGCTGACAAGATTGAGAAGCACGTCCGAGAGATAAGCAGCCAAGAACTGAAACTCAGAAAGGGGTGTCTGATAAGGGACTTCAGGATGAAACACCATGCAATGAAGAATCCCTTCTCAATGTACCGTCTGTCAGTAGATATGGACGGCACCATCCCTGGGAACTGCCTACCTACCCTTTTTCTCCTCATTCCCTTCCCCACTTGGTGTGTCCAGGAGGTAGAGGGGTTGTAGGGGGAGTAAAAACAGAGCTCTAACTCATTTTACTATTTTATTTATGGTGGGTAATAGGGGACATCTCAACTAGGCATTAAACATCTTGCGTTAAACATCTTGGACGCTGGAGTAACAGACACAGCTTCACAGGAGAAGCTGAAACACACTTGGGAGTATCCCTGATGACCCAGTAAATGATAAGGTAAAGGATTTGGAACCTCTTAGTCTTACGAGCCCCGGACTTCCGTTTTCTGTTCATACCTAAAGCTAAAAAAGTGATAATTGCCCCAGGAAGGGCAGATTTTCAGTAGTGGCCTGGCTTTACCTTAACAAATAAACAGTGACAGTTTGAAATCTTTTTTTTTATGTTGCTTTAGTTTATGATCTGTAGAAATGAAATGGTGACTTAGTGTTGAAAAGATAAGAGTCCTTATCATACCTTCCTGCACCTCCACTAGGATTCCAGACAAAATTCCCTCAATTCAGGAAATCCACACATGTCAAATTTTATTGGAGATAACTTTCTTGGCGATATCTACGTGAGTCAAGGGAGGTATTTTAAATTTCTACGACCAGCGAGGCCAGCCTCATGCATTTCATTTAAAAATGAAAATTGTGTTCTCCCTGCTATTGAAACTACATTTTCCACTTTCTTGTTGACTTCTCTGATAAAATGAATTCTAGGCCTTGATGTGCAGAAGTTAGGGGTCAGAAATAGGAGAGATAACATATATACATATTGCTTGAAAAAGCAGCGTATTCCTGAAAGCGAGAACCCAGGTCTGGGAGACTCACCAGTTTGCTCAGTGCAGCACAGCTGATGATCCGAACATGCTTGTGACTAAGGCACTCATTTACAGAAGTCAAAGAGATGGGTCAGCTACTGACAACCAGAACTACCAAACTTCTGAACCAAATAAACAAGAAGTTCATATGCATTTGCAGCAACAATGAAAGCAAACAGAGAAAGATAGAGAAGCTAATCAGAGGAAAATTATTTCTGAAGTCAGAACACCATACTGTGCTAAATTATCTTTTCTGGTTGCTGCGTAATGAATTTTAAATCAATAGTTCTAGTGTACACTTATATATAAAATTTTCAGTAAATGTATTTTACTTTTTAACATTGTGGATAAAGCTATTGTAGCAGAAAATTGCAAATGATTCAGAAATGGAAAAGAACAGATGAGAATTCTAAAAACCTAACAAAAATAGAGTGGTAGGGTTTTGGTAGGGAAGTATAAAAGAACTTTTGTGAAGAGAAACATTAATGTTGCAGCATGTGTATCATTCGTGTTTGGGGTATTTGAAACATTTCTTTCTGAATCTTTGACTTTTTTGACTTATAGTGATACTGCTGTACATTTGTTTTCTCTAGGTTAAAAGCAAATTCTCAAGAAGTGTGACTTCTCCTCTCAAGATTTTTATTGGGATCCCCCACAAAGGGCCCCTCTTTGCAACAAAAACTTTTGTCCCATTGCTTTCCCTGACACTTTTATAAGATTTGTTTTAGGTCTTCTCTCCCTCCTAATTTTCTTATGCTCCTAAATTCTTCTCAGTCAAGACTGAATGACTGGGGATTTTTAAGAAAGAGAGAGGTAAACCCTCTTTCTCTACCTATCGAGCAATTAGTAAGTTTTATATGGTTGGTTATTTGATCATTTCTTTACAAACCATATGTCATATGTGTGTGCTATGTATGGGGAAGATTATGTATTTGTATGTACATGTGTTTGTGTGTTCTGTCTATAGTTATAACAATCTAATATCAAACTTACCATCAGATAGAGAGAAAATCTGCCACATAAGTTAGCTGTATAATATTTAGAGACCAGATTTCTGACGGTTGTCAAAATAACATCAGTCTTTCAAATCAATGTCTTTTCTTCTCTCTGATCAACTGGTGTATTGGAACCGTGAAATTTATTCAAAGGACCCTGGTTTTCTATCTCAAAGCTATGGTTAATTAATAGTCTCAGCCTTAGAATGGCATTAATTTCCTTTGTCTGGAGCCACATACTTCACAAACACTCACATTTAATTTCCTTCAGTCTATTTATCTTAGAAACGACGGCTTCCAAGTAGTTAAGATGACTGATTTAACCAGTAAGAAACATGTGTCATGGTTTAACCAGTAAGAACATGCGTATGGGGTCATGCTCAAATTCATCCTTTTGTCTCTAGCCATGTCTTTGTACACAAAGGAGCCAGTTCGAAATAAAGCCTGTTGTTTTACTTACAAATAATACTGGTATGTGGCCATAGCTTCAGACAGTCTCCTAAATGCCAGCTATATATTGGCAATAAAAACAGAGTGGGTACCCAACCAAATGTGTACTCTCTTGAATATGCATAACCTCTTCATCACTGAAGAGCTTGGCAGTATCAAAAATTTGGATTCTAAAATGACATTCAAAACCCACAAAATCATTTTTCATCAAAAAGAAAACCAAGATGGCCATTTAAGTGGAAGATCAGAGTATTAAAACAATGAGAGAGATTCACAATAATGAGGAGAAAAAAATACTCATGGAAAGATGAGAATAAAAAAAAAAAAAGAATCATGTAAAGTTAGAAAGCTTTTTGATTGAGATTAAGACATTGAATACTTTATATGGGATCAACGTTGCAGGACCATGAGCGATATAGAAATAATAGATACAAACTGAAGGGAAGTGCAATAAACTTTGAGAAGAAAATTGATGAAAAAAAGTCAATTGAACGATCAAGCATAAGATTGTGAACTAAGCACTAATTTGTGTGCTGAAAGTATTAAAAAGCTTTCAGAGATGAGGAGATCATGAGGACTGGTGTGACAGGACAAAGTTTATGGCAAATGTTGAAACCAGGATGGAAGGTACTTGTGGAACAAATACAGTGTGACCCGGTTGAGAAGAAACAGGATGGACTTTGAAGCAAGAAGGAAGAGGAATGGTAGTGAGCTTGTAGATTTTTTTCCTGTGGCCACCGTAACAAATTGCCGCAAACCAGATGGCTTAAAACAAAGAAATTTACTCCCATTCTTGTGGCCAGAAGTCCAAAATTAGTATCACTAGGCCAAAAAGTGTCAGTAGGGCTGCATTCCTTCTGTAGGTTCTAAGGGACAATCCATTTCTTGCCTCTTATACTGTCCAGTGTTAGGGCATCCTTGGTTTGTGGCTGAATCACTGTCATCTCTGCCTCTGTGGCCACACTGCTTTCTCCTTTGTCTTCTGTCCCCTTACCCTTGATCTTCTCTTAACGGGATCCTTGTGATGCATTTAGGGCCCTTCCACTTGATCTGGGATAACCTCTCCATCTCAAGATCCTAAATTTGGTCATAGCTGCAGAGATCATTTTCCATACAAGGTAACATTTACAGGTTCCAGGAATTTAGAATCTAATCTTCAGAATCTGGGGCCATTTTTCTGCCTAACCCAGCCTGACAGCTCTGGGAGAGAGCAAGGAAGCTGAGCTCATTGGGAAACTGAAGAAATTTTATTGAGGAAAACAGAAGCAATAAAACTGGATAAAATGCTGAGGTGATCTTAGAAATGACCTTGAACCCCTAGTAATCAACAGCTGATAACATAATAGATTAGCTCCCAATCTATTTTGTCCAGAATGTCCTTTTATAATAACACATCATCCTAGAAATTTCCTCTCGCTATTTTTAACTTTCTAATTTTTTAGTACTTTATTTTAAAAATACTTTGAGTATTAGTGTTTAAAAAACACATAAGAGGTGCCTGGGTGGCTCAGTGGGTTAAGCCTCTGCCTACGGCTCAGGTCATGATCTCAGGGTCCTGGGATCGAGTCCCGCATCGAGCTCTCTGCTCAGCAGGGAACCTACTTCCCCCTCTCTCTCTGCCTGCCTCTCTGCCTCCTTGTGATCTCTCTTTCTGTCAGATAAATAAATAAAATCTTGAAAAAAAACCCATAATCTTATTGTAATGATCCATTATAAAACTGTATACTCAAGTGATATAGTTAGAACACATCAGTCTATATGAACTTTTTTTTTTTAAGATTTTATTTATTTATTTGTCAGAAAGAGTACAAGCAGGAGGAATGGCAGGCAGAGAGAGAAGCAGGTTCCCTATGTGGGACTTACCCTGGGATCATGATGTGAGCCTAAGACCAATGGTTATCCAGATGAGACACCAGGCATCCCTGAAATTTTCAAGTATGTATGTCACTGCCATGGTGAACATGCTTGATTTTAAATGTTATCACTTCTAGTTCATCATCTCTCAAATGCTGCTTAAAATACCACTTAAAGATTTTAAAATGATTATTATCATTTTATCTGCTGTCTGCTCTTATTGTTAATGATATAATGAATTGAAAAAGAGAGAAACACATGTTTTAAGCCTACCGTATAAATTTAAATATAAAAACTGCTTTGAAAAATAGAACTGTTTTGGGGACGCCTGGGTGGCTCAGTGGGTTAAAGCCTCTGCCTTCGGCTCAGGTCGTGATCCCGGGGTCCTGGGATCGAGCCCCGCATCGGGCTCTCTGCTCGGCGGGGAGCCTGTTTCCCCTTTCTGTCTCAGCCTGCCTCTCTGCCTACTTGTGACCTCTGTCTGTCAAATAAGTAAATGGAATCTTTAAAAAAAAAAAAAAAAAGAAAAGAAAAGAAAGAAAAATAGAACTGTTGTGATCTTTTTAAGTGAAAATTAAAATAAAGATGGACTTGAGAAAAGTAAGATACTTTTTTTAATTTTGTAAAATGTTATTACTCTAGCATGACCAAATTTTTCTCCATAGTTGTAAAAGAAAAGACTTCAAAAATAACCTTTTTAGCCTCCTCATTTTATGAGAGGAATCACAGAGTGTTCAATACTTCCTGTCAACTCCAAAAACGAGTAGTCTGGGAATTGTATTCTTCATTTTGCCATTAAACTGTAATCCTTCATTTATGAAGCTGTGCTTTTAAATAATGTGTGTGTTTGGATGTAATTGTATTTAAATACAATGATAGAGAACTTCATGAAATGTCTTCAACTTAATAAGATTATGCCAAGTGTACATCACTTGATCATTGTATTAAATAATTCATGAGCTCCTTTGTTTAACAATCACTAAAAGTTAGCAACATTTGCCACATTCAGTCCCACCAAGGGGATTCATTTTCAAATACTTGATTTCTTTGTTAATATATATTGCATATTGATTTTTATTTTGTTTCCATGCACACTTTTATAATAGTAATCAAAAATAAAAGACATTTCATTTGCTGTAACATATTTTATTATTTTTTTAAGATTTTATTTATTTATTTGACAGACAGAGATCACAAGTAGGCAAAGAAACAGGCAGAGAGAGAGAGTGGAGGAAGCAGGCTTTCCGCTGAGCAAAGAGCCTGATGCGGGGCTCAATCCCAGGACCCAGGGATTATGACCTGAGCTGAAGGCAGAGGCCCCTGCTGTAACATATTTTAGGCAATAAATTTTTCTCTAACCATTCTCAAATTTTCTCTAAAGTTTGTTCGATGTAAGTAAGGTCACTGAACCAAATGTTGAGAAATCAGAAAATGTAGGCCAACTGATCTTTTTTTTTTTTTTTTTTTTTTTTTTATATCTTAATTAAAAATAAATTCCAGTTAACACTAATTCTAAGAGCAAATTTATTCTATTAGCAATCACAACATGTATCAGAAGAAAACTCCAGAGTAATTACAAACAAAAACAACAAAATTTTTTTTCTGATATTTTGCTCCAATCAAAGAAAATGAAATTTTTGGGGGGATAAGATTCTTTCAGCAGTTTGCGAAATCCAGATAATTAGCATAATATTTCATTTGATGTTTGACTATTGCTTTTAAGCTATTTGCCGTAAAAATAAAAGCTATTAACTGCATGATGCAGGGCAAAAGATACTTTCAGTGAAAATAGTCTGAAGACTACAGGAAATCAGCTTTAATACAGGGGAGAAAAACTTTAAGTCAAAACAGCATTTGAGTTCTAGTTGAAATGTGTGCATTTTGTGTTACCATTTCAGAGCCTTGTATAAGTAGTCTTGTATAAAATAAGGAGATAATATGTTCACTTGTTTTTGGGACACTAAATTGATCCATTTAATATAAATAGCTAATAATTATCTAAAGCTGATTGTGTGACAGACACTATGTGAAATGCTAACTACTGTATATGTTCACTTCTTTAATCCGCATAATGACTCAGTGAGTAACATACTAACATATATACTATTTTATGAAGAAGACAGTGAGATACATAAGGGAGTAAATAACTTGCCAATGTCACACATTTATTAGCTGGAAAGAGGCAGAATTAAGGCTTATGCAGTTCTGCTCTAGAGCCCTTGCTTAATAGAGGCATACTTTGTTTTATTGCATTTTGCTTTATTGAAATTGCAGATATTGCAATGTTTGTTTGTTTCAATAAATTGAAGGTTTGTAGCAACTGGTTATTAATAAAGTTTATTAGTGCCATTTTTCCAACAGCATTTAATCACTTTGTGACTCTGTGTCACCTTTTGGTGATTCTGTTACTATTCCAAACTTTTTTTTATTGTTATTTGCTACAATGATCTTTGATGTTACTATTATAATTATCTTGGGGCACCATCAATCACACCCATGTAAGACTGAACTTAATCAGTAAATGTGTGTGTTCTGACTGCTCTGTGGACAGGCCTTCCCCCATTTCTCTCTGTCTCCTTTGGCTTCCCTATTCTCTGAGACACGATAATGAAATTAAGCCAATTAATTCTACCAAGTCTTCTAAGTGTTCAAGTGAAGAGTCACATAGCTCTACTTTAAATCAAAAGCTAGAAATGATTAAACTTAGTAAGGAAGGCATGCCAAAAGCTGAGATAGGTCAAAAGCGAGGCCTCTTTTGTCAAACAGTTAACCCAGCTGTGAATGGGAAAGAAAAGTACTTGAAGGAAATAAGAAAAAGTGCTACTCCAGTCAAAACACAAATGGTGAGAAAACAAAACAGTCTTCTTGCTGATATGGAGAAAGTTTTGAGTGATCTGGAGAAACAATCAAACCACTTACAACATTCCCTTAAGCCAAAGCCCAATTTAGCCAAAGCAAGGCCCTGACTCTTCTTCTCTGAAGGCTGAGGGAGGCATGGAAGCTGCAGAAGGAAAGCTGGAAGCTAGCAGAGGTTCATGAGGTTTAAGGAAGGACGTTGGCTCCATCACATGAAAGTACAAAGGAGGCAGCAAGTGCTGATGTAGAAGCTTCGGCAGTTATCCAGGGTGTGTGTGTGTGTGTGTGTGTGTGTGTGTGTGTGTGTGTATAATTGTATCCAGAAGATACTATGAAGAATGTCAAAATGACAACAAAAGTTACAGCACTTTTTATAAACTTAGTCGAAAAAGCAGTGGCAGGGTTCGAAAGGACTGACTTCAATTTTGAAAAAAAGTTCTACTTTGGGTAAAATGCTATCAAACAGCATCAGATGCTTCAGAGAAATCATTCATGAAAGGAAGAATTGATCAGTGTGGAAAAATTCGTTGCTGTCTTATTTTAAGAAATTGCCTTAGGCACCGTGACCCTCAGCAGTCTGTCAGCAGCCATCCACATGCACCCATGAAAAGATTGCCACTCACTGATAGATCAGATGATGGTTAGCATTTTTTAGCAATAAAGTATCATAAAATTAAGATATGTTAATGATTTTTTAGACATAATACTATTGTACATTTAATAAACTAGTTTAAATATAACTTCTATATACTCTGGGAAACTAAATAATTTTTTGACTCACTGTATTGTGATATTCCCTCTATTGTGGTTGTCTGGAACCAAATCCTCAATATCTCCAAGGTATGCCTGTAACTTAATAGCTTAATACTATAACAGTGAATTGTCTCTCTAGAACATATCTAATATGGAACCTGGAGTATGGCACATGCTCAATACGTGATAGCTATTTCTTCAAAACTTTTGACTCTCATCCATGCGTCTATTAGTTTTGGACAATCAGTAATCCTTTCTAGGCCTTAACTTAGTCATTTATATGATTAAAAGAATGAATCTCATTGTTTCCTCCTAAATCACAAATTCTATGATGATGACATTATATTATGTTCATATATTTATGTGCAAAAAATAATGAATTGTTTTCAATAAATGAAACTATGACAATTCTCCTTTAACTACATCAGAGTACATAACTAGAAGCATTTTTTTTTTATGGTGAATACTTATAAGTCAGGGGTAAACCTTGATATAATTACAGTAGACTTATGTAAAATACCTTTCACTTTTCTTAGGGCACACCATTTAGCACAGTTAGTGCTTGTCTGCGCCTGAGTAACCCATATTTTTTAAGTTAATGAATGCAAAAAAATGGTTCTAGATAATGGCATCTTCACATATGAATAACTTGACCTTTACATATTTTATCTCTGAAAAAATACATTTTGATACATAAAATAAATTTCACCTGCTTCAACATTGCTCCAAAGTTTAGTCAAAACAGTTTGGTGTTTTGTTATGTTTTTCCTGAAGTCTTCCCAGTCTAAGTATAATTAAATTTAACAAATGTTTATTGTAATTTACTCTATAAGTACTAAACTGAGCAGGGCGGGGGGAGACCAAAAAACAGGGCCCAGTGTCCAGATTCTCAGAGCTATAATGGCATAACCACATATACGCACTATACAAAGCAGAGGGATTTAAAGTAAGTGTGTGTTTGTATATGTGTAGGTGTTGATTAGGAAAAAAAGAAAAGCAGAGGTTATAAATTGCTGACAGGGCCAAATAACTGAAGATGAGATTGAGATCAATGAGGCACATTACACAGGATTTTCACTGACAGCAACCGCAGGAGATAGAATCATGCCCAGTAATCTGGAATAATAGCCATTACTTTTAGAAAGTTAAAAACAAAATTAAATGAATTTTTTAAAGTTCTTCAACCTTGCTAAAACTTAGAACCATGCTTAAAAGATTAAAAGGGGAGAGAAGAAGGAAAAAAAAAAGCAACAAAGAGCTCTTCCTTGATCAAAGACTTTTGATCAGACAAATTTTTTAAAAGCAGTTTTGAGTCAAACCAAAGTCAAGTCTGACACAATTTTAAGTTCTAACTACAGATCTGCGATGGAAAATATATATGATTGTCTCGGATCCATTTACACATCGAGTTGATAGATCATGGTATCAGTATAGTCATGTAAATTTTTGTCAAGTGCAGAATGCCTAATACCTTAGAAGACTAAAAAGTCTTTTCTTCTTGGAGAGGTGATCTGACAGTACAAAGAAAGTTATAAAATATAAATAATATAAAATATAATAATATAAAATATAATTAATTAAATATAAAATATAATATTTTAAATATACATAATATAAAATATATTAATATAAAATACAAAGTTTGCCTAACCTGGATTTTAAAGTTGCAATAATGTCCTGAGCTTCCCAGACATAAAGTCAGCTTGTCTATGGGGTAGTTGTTTTTATTGAAAGGATGGTTGCAGTTATTAGAAATCCCACTCGTTTTTCTTTTTAAGATACTACATATTTGCTGATATAACAGAGACCCTAAGATTCAAGCTGATTTTTCTCTAATGCAATGACATGAGAATAACCTATGCTATGCAAGAATGATGGGCTAGCATCATGGTGTCGTAGACAGAGGCTCTTGGACTGTGGCTCTGCCATCTCTACAGCACAGCCCTCATTTATGTGAGGTGATTTGTTGTCATACTCGTACTCTCCTAAGGAAGATGGAGGAAGAAAGGAAAAGGTGGTGGAGCTGTTCTCCTAGGAATAAAACCTGAAATTTCTACTCACTGATACCTCCCATATTCCACTGGCCAGCACTGTCTGTGGCTGCGCTTAGTCGCGAGGAAGGCTTGAAGAATGTAGTCTTAGTCAGCTGCCCTGTGCCAAGCTACAGCTTTTATTTTCTACAGAAAAACAGGGAGACAGATACTCAGGGAAACTAGCAGTTTCTCCCATGACAATTCTCACATTGTATTGAAAGTGGTTTTTCTTGGTAATTCAAAGTCTTTGACGCTCAGGAGCTGGCCTGTTTAACTTGATAATTAGATGACACCTTGCAGTTTCGCCAGCAACTCGGAACCAAGCCATTCCATAAATGTTCACTGTTCACTTCAGCTGAGGGAAATGCAGTTGGTGTTTGCGAGAAAGGACTTTGATCCTTTTCTACGGTCTATCCTGGGACACATGTAATCACAGGTACAGTAACTTTGAAAGTCACTCTGGACTCTGAGGATAATTTTTCTCCCTATTATTTTATAGAAACATAAAATATAAACAAAGATGACTTATCATTATGGGAATTTTTACAGGGGCTTCTCACATATTTCCCACTCTCTCTCTCTGGTGTTCATTGATTGAATTGCACCAGTTGCTTAAATATAAGAGACCAAAAAATAACAGTTTTTAATACAATCAGAAAACTAAAAGGAAGTGTAATACCTTTGATTGTCAAGGGGCTATAATAAGACCATGTGATGGTCTCACATAACCAAGACCCAGAAAAGTAGGTGTGTTCTCATTTGAGAAGTGACCTTCTAGGCAACTATGCAGAACTTTTAGTCCATGAAGATCTAACTAATGGTTCTCATATAGACCAGCTTGAGATCTTAAACTAAAAACCATAATTCTGAAAATTAAGATAATAGTGACAAAATAAATGGGAAAAAAAGTCCATCAGCCTTAGGACCCACTGGACCTGGTAATTTGGTAGTACTTTGTGGGATCTGGCAATATCCCAGGAACAAACCAGACCTGAAGCTAAAACTGTGGTCTTGCTACTTGTAACGGCAGTAGCCAGAGTGATCTTTTACAAACTGGGCTTCTCATGTCTGCCAATTTGCTAGAAGACAGTGGATTCCACTTTCTTTAATAATAAACAAAATCTTCCTCTTAGCCTTCAAGCACTGCATGCACTTTTGTCCTTCTCCTTCTCTGACTCCATCTCTCTTTCTAGCTTAGTTAACTATCTCCACTTGTTCTTCCTGCTAACTCTGGAACACGACAGTGGCCTTGGCAATTGTTGTTGCCTCTGCTTGGAATATTCTTCCAGGTATCTATACAACTTGCCTTCTCGCTTTAATTTGTCTCTGCCCAAAATATCTCCAAATCAGAGAGACATTCCTTGACTAGTGTATTTAAAGTAATATACTCCTGGCATTCTCTGCTCACTTAGATAGATGTATTATTTTTTCCTTCTTACTATTCATGCATTTAATTCATTGTTCATCACTGTGTTTTGTCCCATTGGAATGTCATTCCCATGAGAGTAGGGAAATTCTATGTTTATGTTCATTGCTGAAATGCCAAACTTAGAACAGTACCCAATGATTTGTGGATCCTCAGTAAATATCTGTTGAATAAAATAATAAAATACTGTGGCAGAATTTCTAATGAAAAGAAATAGGTAGTTGAACAAAGCTTCCCTTGATATTGAAGCCAACTGGTTGATTTGGTGGATGTGCTAGAAAAAATCATGACTTGGTACCCATCCAACTAAAATTTTGATTTTTCATTTGGTCCTGTGTTATCCCATGGAAGGCTTTAATTATTCCTGCTTCACCGAACAGTGACACATGTAATCCATGGCATATGTTTTTATTCTTGTTTTCAAATGTGATTTGAAGCTGAACTAACTCTTAACCATTTTATATGACAGAAGAGAGGGCTTTATATCTAAGACCAGCATCTTTATAGAAAAACAGGCCCATGTAATTGTCAGAGTCCTACACGGCTAAGAACGTGCTGTGATAAATGATGTACCCCAATAAGAGTGGATAGGCCTGTAAAATGTGCAAAGAACTATCCTGTGACAATATCCCGCTGATTATGGAAAAGAACCATTCCCCTGACTCTTCACAACCAACCTCTCTCATTTTGATCTGCAGTGTGTAACTGAAGGGCACGAGATGCAAAGAGCTGGTGCTTCAGAAGGTTACATTTTCTTTTTTTTTCAACAGTGTACTTCCACTAACAGAGAGCAAGGGAGAATGGAGCTGTTACTGTAGCAAAGAATTCATAAGAATATCAGTTGCGGGTTCCCTAGGGACACACTAGCAGAAAATTGCAAGATACCATTTCAGTAAGGGATAAAAGTAATTCCAGAAGGTAGGGAGAAGCCAGACAGCCTCTTGATTCATTTATCAAAGTGCCTGCAGCTCCCATTTCAAGTCAGGTAAAACAACAATAAATATTTGCAAAGTAAATTAATCTGTACCCAGAGCATTTTAATAAATAAAAGGTCAAAATAACACAATACAGAGCTTTCAGTTCTTGCCAAATTCTGTGAGATTTGATTGCAAAGGAGAAAAAAATAACATAAAGGAAATAAAAACACAAAGAACTGTTAGAGAAAAGGCAGCCCTATTCATTTTATATGTAATCTTGGAATTCAATTTGAATCATAAAGCAGTCACATAATGTAAATTGCAGCAGGTAATTAGTAAATAAAACATAGACCTATGATTCCCATTTTGATTAGTGGTGGAAAGAATAAAAGAAGATTTAAAAATGCTTAAGACCAGAGGAGTTGAATGTTTATTTTACTAAATTGCAGTGGAAGTTAGAGGAGTTTTTGGTTGTAGAAAGAATTCTTCAAAGGAACAAGCTAAAATAATTTCTGTATTTCTATGTTCATCCACCCCCAAACTGAGGAAATGCACATTTTCTTAAAAATATGCTGAACCATTTAACAAAAAAGATTTATTCTGCAGCAACCTTTGACTTTTTTTTTTTTTAAGATTTTATTTATTTATTTGACAGATGGAGATCACAGAGCAGCAGGCAGAGAGAAAGAGAAGGAAGCAGGTTCCCTGCTGAGCAGAGAGCCCGATGTGGGGCTCCATCCCAGGACCCTGAGATCATGACCTGAGCCAAAGGCAGAGGCTTTAACCCACTGAGCCATCCAGGCGCCCCTGACTATTTTTTATTTACTTATTTTCTATAAAAAATTAAGAGTTTCCATAATTAGAGTTTGACATCAATAATATTAAACATAACATTTATCAGTTTAAGAGGCCATGAAATAAAAGTCTAGAGCTCTATGAATGGTTAAAAACAAAGAGCCTCAGACTACTGCATGTTTTCCAGTTTTGCTCTAGGTATCTTCCTCATTCATACCATCTCAAGCCCATCCTGTGTTAAAATGAATTTGGTTCCTGTTGTGCCCTTTTTATTCCTTTTTTTTTTTACATGATTAACTTCAGTCAGTATTGCCCAAAGCTTGAAAGAATTCTTAGTTCTCTCCTTTATACCCACCAAATCACTCAAACAATCCTGTTTATATTTCTAAAATTATCTCATTCCTTTTTGTTGGTATCTAATACTATTGCACCAATTTGAATCTCATCATTTCTCACCTGGACTGTTAGCGTAGCCCCCTAAATATCCCTACCTCTGGTTCGGCTACAGTCAAACCAGTTGTCTTTGCTCAGGATGGTAAAATGGGCCAATGTCAGACCTTGAGCTCTGTTAGTGGTTCCCTGTTAGAAGTTGGAAGTCCTTCGACCTAGCATTCTGTCCCTCTGTGCCCTGGGCCTGTGCTCCCTCTCCTGCATTCTCTCTGCCCTCCATGCCCTATATACTGTATTTCCTATGGTTGCATAAGCATCCCATGATCTTTATGGCCTTCTTGACTCAAATGTTTTAAGCTATGGGTGTCATGTGTTTGGTACATAACATGACTGAAATTGATAAGGAGTTAAGAACAAGAAGAATAGCCAGTATGACAGTTCTTTGTCTACACCAGGCCTGTTCCGAGCAATATACACATGCAAATGAATTTAAGTCAAACATGAGATCGATGACAGATGTACTATTATTATCCCCGTTTTATATATAAGGGAACTGAAGCCAGTTTGTTCTAATTAAGTTACTCAGCCAGTGCCACAGGGAACTGGAATATAAACCCAGGCAGGCTGGTTCCAAATTTCATGGTGCTAGACTGTTGGTTATTTCTACTTTTTGTTCTAAAGCCAAACTTAGAATTCCATCGCCCCAAATACTTTCCATTATCCATGAGATAAACTTATCCATTAGATAAAAGATCTACTACAGTTTTTATACATTGAATTGTTTCCAATGACATCAAAGCAACCTATTACACTAGAGGCTCTATCAAAGAAGATATCAAATCTGTTTCATCTAAAAACCTCCAAGCATATAAAATAGTTGACAAATATTTGTTAAATGGAACTTCCTTATTATACAAATGTTTTTATATACAACACATTTACATCAAAATCTGGAGTTAATATATCTTATTTTTCTGGTTTCTCCCTTGATAGTTTTATTTAATTGGATCAGATTTTTATCTTGTGTAAAATTATAATAAAAATTATACCTACCTCCTAGCATGCAGTTGAGAAATAGTTATGTAATATATATGTTTACCACAAGATAGACACTCCACTAATAGATTGACTATGCTTATTTTATCCATATTCTAAGTAACTTTTTGTCATAGATGCCAATTATGAGTTTAAATTATTTAATTATGAGAATGTTCCAATATTGGTTTTACTATATATATATATATCTTTAAAAAGTTCTTCTTCACTTTGCAAAACTTGACCAAACAATACTTTTAAATCAAGGATACCGGTAATTTAGACTTGCCATATTTTTTTTTTTTAAAGATTTTATTTATTTATTTCACAGACAGAGATCACAAGTAGGCAGAGAGGCAGGCAGAGAGAGAGGGGGAAGCAGGCTCCCCGCTGAGCAGAGAGCCAGATGCGGGCTCGATCCCAGGACCCCGATATCATGACCCGAGCCGAAGGCAGCAGCCCAACCCACTGAGCCACCCAGGTGCCCCTAGACTTGCCATATTTTGATGAGCCCCGGGAAAATTGCTGGAGTGTTTTGTTTGTTTAATCATGGTTGATATCTTAAAGTCTTTAATAAGAAAAGTATAAGGAATCTCTTGAGAATGAGGGCATATCCTGAAAAAAAAAAAAAAGGCAGGTATTGCTCTAATAGCAGAAATTATAGATAGCATTACCTTTTCAGGTAAATTAAGTTAGTCCAATTCTTCTGGCTGCTACTTAGGAATTTTCACTTCTAAGTGTTTAATACTTCCTATATACTTGATAGAAACTTTCCCTGTTGGAAGAGTTGTGAGAAATGATTTGTACTAATGTATGTAAATAATATCATCTTCAAAAACCTGTGCACACATGCACAGCCATGCTCACAAGCACAGAATGAAGACATGACTTGAACCAGCATTCCTGAACTGAATCTTGCTTCCAACTTTCCTCACCTCCAGCTGCAAAATGTCAGCTAAAGGATCTAATAATTTTTGCCTTGTGCCTGCCAGCAAGTTCCTGCTAGAAGGATTTAATATCAGACAGCTTCCTTTGTATTGAAAGTTATTTCCTAGTAAAGATCACATATTAGCAAGTAGTTCAGCCTCACTACTATCCAAAATCCCCATTTCTATATTCTGTTCTGTTCCCTTAGATCAGAGAACCCATAATTACTAATGCCATCACAGTTAGATACACATTTTGCTTGCCTGAAAAAAAGAAAAAAATGTTTCCTGCTGTCCCAGTGTTTGTCCTGTGTTTTTTTTTTTTTTCTTTTCACCTCAGGCTTTTTCTTTTTACCTCTACTCTGCAGACTGAACCTCAGGTAAAGACATCTATATTATATCACATTATTCTATCTCTATCTGTCTTCATACAGATGCACAATATGACTATGTAATAACTGTAACAAACAGTCAACTTTTGTTTCACTCTATATTTTCAGACTATTGATAGTCCAAAAATAGGAAGAACACATAGAATTACACGGTGTTCAAGTTTGGACCTTTACTTTATTTTTTAACAACAAATTATTATCCTTATTTTTCCTGACATTCATTCAAGGCTTTTATCTCTTACAATATGCACCTGTTTAAAAAAACTTCTGACGTGGCAATTATTTTGCATTTTTGTCATATCATTTAAATACTTCTAGGAAAAAAATGATTAGTCACTCAAAGCATAAGTATGTAGTCAAACTAAACAATAGTATAGACACAAAACAACACAGAAACATACTTTTTTTGCATGTGAAAATGGGTTTAAAATTATGTTTGATAGTTTTTATGTATTTTATATATATATATATATATATATATATATATATATATATATATAACTTTTCTAGTAGGAGACTGGAAGAACCATGGTTAAAAACATGATTGTGTTTTGAACAGAAAATTAAAAGTTAGTATAAAAATCAAGGAAAAACTCTTCCCAATACAAAAAACTTTCCCCAAAGAACTTTCTCTATTGATTCTAAACACAAAAGATCAATTGGCTGATTTAAAATCTGTCTACCACTTACCCGGATGGATTGCATAAAGAAAACAACAAAATAAAACAATATACATACAAAAAGTACATTTTGGAAGAGTAGACTGCATATAATTAAAATAAGTAATTCTATCGTGTTAGTACCTCTTTCCAAAAGAGCATACGTTTCCTAGAAAGTTCATTTTCTGGAAGGCACAACACTAGTTATCTATTCAGTGTACATATTTTTATAAATTCTCTAATATGTCATTTTAAAAGGAAGGAATTATTTTTCTTCTCAGAATAATTAAATGTGATAACCGTACCAAAGACATTGAAATTAAAGAAAAATAATTTCAACATGAAATAACTGGTTGAAAAGATGTATACATTTTGTGAAAGATTTTTTCTATTATGTTCAGATTTCAAATTCTGCTTTGGAAATATTATACATTTATTAAATGTATATTTTTGTTAAACTGAATGAGTTGTTTAATTCCATTTGTTTTGCTTAATATTCCTTGGGAAGAAAACGAAATCATATTCCTTCACATTCATTTTTCACAGATATTTGTTGTTTTTAATATTCTCAGGAACTGTAAATTTTAAAGACAGATTTCTCAATATTCTAACTTGAGGTGAAAATTTAAATATGTTTTAAATTTGTTGTGTTGAAATAGACAAATTCGATGAAAAGTAAAGAGGTCAAAATACACAGTTCACTGAAATGAAGAGGTAACACATACTGAAAGATATTAACTGTGCATAAGGTCTTTTAATAGTCAGATACTAAAAATGCCTAATTTTCTCTTTTTTGAGATAGATGAGGGATTTTTTTTTTTAAAGATTTTATTTATTTATTTGAGAGAGATCACAAGCAGGCAGAGAGGCAGGCAGAGAGAGAGGAGGAAGCAGGCTCCCTGCTGAGCAGAGAGCCCGATGTGGGGCTCGGTCCCAGGACTCCGAGTTCATGACCTGAGCTGAAGGCAGCGGCTTAACCCACTGAGCCACCCAGGCGCCCCTAGATGAGGGATATTTACAAGATCGAGATAAAACATAGGTTATACTATCTCAGGTTTTGGTTTTACAGAAAACACTTCTTTCTACTGGTAGGATTACTCACTACTGCCAGAGTTTGCATTTTTTTTTCTTTTAATCTAAGATCTTATACTCAGCCATCTGAATACATTAAAGGAAGTTGGTTGTTTTAGAGGCAGTGTATCTAACATATATACATGGACATTATCATTGGGTTAGCTACATCAACTATAATGTGTTTTGTCAGATGCAGTTTTTTATTAACCCAAAATACCATAGAATAGGTGGATTTTAACATTAGAAACTTCTTTCTACAAGTTCTGGAGTCTTGGAAGTCCAAGGTCAGGATGCCAACGTGATTGGTTTCTGTTGAGGGTTCTCCTCCTCCGCCTCACAGACTGCTGACTTCTACCTTTATAACTTTATAATGCCTTACACTTAGGCTAAGTTTTAGGGCAAAAATGATATAAGCTTTTTAGATTCAAGAATCTGTTTGCATAATTACCTACATGTTCATATTCACTCTTAATTTGGGGAACAATTGAAATAAAAAGTTCATTGGAATTCAATTTCAATATTAGGAATGTTATAGCAATTAAAATTATACATGCATAATTTTAACTAAATTAAAATTTGGAAGACTGAGGCATTTACTGAAGCTTGATGTTTGCTTATAATTGTCATTACATAATGCAAATACTTATATTTTTAGCGATGGCTGAAATGAAAAAAAAGGCAGTTAATGAAGACCAGTTGCAACCTCTACATGTAAGTGCAATTGTTTGATCACTGAGTTGGCCATCATGTAAAAATTTTTTAAAATGTGGTTTAATTTACTATCTCTTGAGGGACTTATATGATAAATTTTAGATCAGTTCATGGCTATTCAAGATATTTTTGATACTGAAACAATATTTAATTGGTGATAAATTAAATAAATTATCTGGTAATCCATCTTATTTTAACACAGGATTTTTAGTGGTTGGTTGGTTGGTTGATTCTACATTGAGATGGGAGTTAATCCTTAAAGAAATGAAATTTGATGAAAGAAAAGCTGAATTATTGAAGGTGAATATTAAATGGACAATCTTAAAATGTTTAAAAATAGACAGCCATCATATTAACATAATTCAAGATGACTGTTGTTTTGACTGTAATGATAGCAACAAAAGTTACCAGCAGCCCATGATTTGCCAATGACTTCCAGGAAAGAAAAGGACAGTTTTTACATTTTTATCACAAAATCCACAACAAATCTAAAAGTAAAGATTTATGGATAAACATTTTTGATTGTAAGACATATTTAAAAGCAATTTTATCATTTGTGTTTGTAGTTTGTTTTCAATGCGGAGGTATTTGTGCCAGTTATGTTGCCACTGAAAATTGTCTTTCATTTCTTTAAAAAAAAATGCTCAAATTAGTTTTAAAAATGTTAAAATTACAAGAAAAAAGGCAGGAAGAAAATAGGCTTCATGAAATTGGGTACTATTATATGTTTCTCTTATGATTTGTGATGTAATTTCAAATTTTTATCAGGTAAAAAAAAGAATATATCTTAGCCTGCTTTAAGGAGAACAAGATACTTAGACTGTCATAAATTTATAAGAATATTTTTAAAAATGTATTATAAGAAATAAATGTGACGTTTCCCTCTCTTTTTTTAATGATTTTATTTATTTAGAGTTGGGAATGGGGGAGGACAGAGAGAGGAAGAGAGAGAATCTCAAGTAGACTCCCTGTTCAGAGAGAAGCCAGAGGCATGGGGCTTGATTTCACGACCCTGAGATCATAACCGGAGCTGAAGTCCAGAGTTGGACCCTTATTCGACTGAGTCACCCAGGAACCCCAACTTTAAATAGAGCTCCAATGCCCAAAATGGTAGCTTCGCACACTTAAACTTAAACTAATAAACTAAATTCTTCTGAAATTCATTGAGTCACACCAGACACACTTCTTTTCTGTTCTTTATTTTTATCTCTTTATTTTTTTACACTAGGCACATTTCAAATGTCCCATAGCCACATGTGGCTAGTAGCTAGCATACAGCATTGAAGATACAGACAATTTTTCTCTGAACAGATCTAGAGAGTGTCTTCAGAAAATATGCACTTAAGAATTGCCTTATAGAAAAGTTTCACATTTCTCATTTTTAAATACTACTTTTCTCCCCCATCACTTGCTTGAGAGAAACACAACTTAAGTGTTTTCTAGGGAAGTGAGGAAGTGAATATATTTATCCTTTTTTTTTTCTTTTCATTCTTGATGACAGTAATACCACATAACCAAATACAACAAATAGAAGGTTACAAACTGGTTTTTGTTTCTTGAAAAACTGAAATTTGTGAGCATATTAATACTGATTAAAACCTCTCTATGTATTGTTGGCACTGAGAATGTTTCTCTCTCCCAAAACCCCATTAAAATTATAGTAAAGCGATTATTTGAAATAGAAAAAGACTTAAATCTACAAAGTGGGAAAAACAGAGCAAGAGATGCTAATCATAAGATTTTGGTATCTGACAGGTAGATAAATGAAATACAGTAGATCTAAAACTGCCTATAAGCCCCTAATGATAATGGCAAAACAATACAAATTGTACCAAGTAATACTCAAACATTTCAGGAAAGAGCACCAACATTTGGGCTGAAACTTGTACACGTAAAAAAATTAATGAAAAAAATTAAAATTGAGAAGGCTGTCTAATACACAGACATTGATCTAACTTTACAAGATATATCAGAGTCAGCAAAAGGAATATTTAGTATTTTGTTAAAATATATGATAGAAATGGACATTTTTTCCATACATAAAAATACATAAAAATCAGAAAATGTAACTCTAATAAATATTGCAGTAAATAAAAAATAAAATGCTGATAACATATGGCAAAATACATTTTTTGGAAAAATACTATAGAATTGGTATTAAAGAGTATGTAACATAAAAAAAGAAAGATGTATATAACCTAGAACTTGATTAAAATACATGAATATGTACCTGGAGTCATTATAATACTTAAACCCAAAAAAACAGGTGTGCCTGGGTGGCTTAGTCAGTTAAACGTTTGATCTTGATTTTGGCTCCAATCATGATCTCAGGTTCATGATCACAAGGTTGTGAGATTGAGCCCAGATCCCTTTGCCCCCCACCCCCACCAACTCACATATATGTGCTCTCTCTTTCCCTCCCTCTCTTAAATAAAGAAATGAATGAATAAACAAACAAATAAAATATTTAAAAACAAAATCACAAAAACCCAGCACCATGGAGCATGAAAGGCATAACTTAGAGCAGGAAAATGTTTCCATCACACATACACTTTTAAGTTTCCCGAGAGTGACACTGGATGTAATTTTTTAGCTCATTCTGTTATGTAACCATGTAATTGGATGTAAAGAGATTTAGATTAGTGTGGATTAGGCAAGTGCTAGAGGTCAGTGAAGACCTCTGAAGAGAAGCAGAATAAACAGTTACTATCAAATTAGGTATTAGACATGGTCCAAGATAAAATCATGGATTCTATTTCCCTGATGGTGTTTTCCTTCCATGTAGAAAAGTCACCTTACTCCTGACTTCTCAGGCACCATTACTCTGGTGTTCTTTGAAAGCCATAACTGTCTTCTTGTTTCAAAATTTCCATTCCTTACCACTAAGGAAAACATGTTTCTTCCGGGCTCTATTTCCCTCGGGCCATCTCCTGATTGCTAAATTGGTGGTCCATTAATTTGACAAATGAAGACATCACAATGCTAACTCAAATTCATTTAAGCTTTTGGGCATCCAAACCGAGTTTATAACAGATCCTACGGGGAGTATAAAGAGGAGGTGTGAATCTAATTTTCCAATGGATAAACTAACTGGATTGGATGCCATTCCTTTCTCCTCTCTCACATTAGATAAAGCTAGAACTTGAAGGGAATGGTCCTCATTAATGCATTTTAATTAAAGGGTTAAATAACACACAGTTTCTTCTCTTAGAGTTATTATAAGTTGACTGTTGTAATGCAAGCATTCATAGTTCAATTTTAGGAGTCAGATTAGGCTAGGGTCTTTCTCGTAAGTATTCTTTCTTAAATTTAGCTGTTGGCTATATATTGATAATTTAATACTTGTCTTTTGTCTCTTAATGTTCACACACGGGCAAACCTTTACAATTATGAATCATTATTCACAGTTTAAATAACTGTATTCCATAAGTAGTGAAAAAACAGCCATTTGTAGATTTAAGTAGTGACTGGTGTGTGTGTGTGTGTATTTTTAAATATTAACATATAAAAGCTTTTAAGTGCCTACAATTTTAGAATGACATAATCCATAAATTTGACATATGTCTGTAAAATTCCAGTGCATTATCTCTTTTTTTTAAAAGATTATTTTTAAAGATTTTGTCTATTTATTTGATAGAAAGAGAAAGAAAGATCACAAGCAGGCAGAGAGGCAGACATAGAGAGAGGAGGAAGAAGGCTCCCCATCAAGCAGAGAGCCTGATGAAGGGCTTGATCCTAGGACCCTGGGATCATGACCTGAACCGAAGGCAGAAAGTCAACCCACTGAGTTATCCAGGTGTTCCCAGTGCCTTATCTCTTACCAAAGTGATAACTTGTGCCTGATGAAAGCAAGATTTAAAGTAAATCATTAACATTTCCATAGAAAATGTAACCATAATCTTCTGAATTAATTTATTAATTCATAGTGCTTAGCTTCGGCACCATCTAGAAAGATCTTTAGACATTTGCCTAAAGCCTTTTGAAAAGAAACATTTTATCAGTTACTCGGCATAACCCACCACAATTATCTAGAACTGTTGCTCCAAACTCTGTTATAATCTGGAATGATTTTCTGGAAAATTTATCATTGCCACAGTCAGTTAATGCAAAGAGAGATCAGCACATACGACAGAACTTTCTTCTTAGCAGTAAGTAGCAAGAAAGCTTTTCTCTTCCCATTTAGTACTCTATCCCAATTGTAATTAGATAGCTAATGTAAAAAATCAAAAGATTATTTCTATTTCAAGTTAACATTTTTATATGATTATTTTATTATTTTCCTATATCCTTTTGAATATCTTAAGTCCATGGCAGAAGAATCGATAATTTAAAGGATCCATGAAAGGAATGAGAAATAAACAATTAAGATTTTGTTATTAAGGAGTGACTGGAAAAATCAACCCCAATTGTCACATTATTAAGTATGATCTAGGTAATTCATTACTTCATAAGGAATTCCAACTGCTGATGAACAAATGAAGTATCTTGATTTAAAATTTAGAAGTTTGTCGTTTTGCATTTGTTTGGTAGAGCATACCCTGTGCACTGCTAAATATTGATGTTGCAGATCATTTAGTCCATAACCTTGTATCTTTTCCCAGGTTAAAATATATTCTTGCTGAAATATAATCACTGGGCCATACCACTGGTTGTTTAATCTGGAAGAAAGTGAATTTTCCCATTTTCTAAGGCTGGGTTGATCAACAGCTCTTATCTTCTTCCTTTGTCATGCCACATTTTGCTTTTCCTGCTTCATAGGATAGAGGAACTGGGGACTGTCCATAATTTTTCCTATAATATCAAGTGATGCATTACTTTTAACAAATATATGAAGCCTTCACTTCTCAAACCTCCTGGAGTCAGCAGAACTTTAATTTTATAAACATCTTCAGTTTTTAAATTACTGTAAAATATGGTCCCAGAAGACAGAATTTTACTGTCACTTGAATGCCCTCGTACAGGCTATGCCCTCGTACAGGCCATTCTATTTTAAGTATTTTTGGTGTCTTGCTAAATAATTTATTGGTTATTATAAAAACAGGATAAGCCTTTATAACGAGCTATCTGAGTGACCCATCAGGCAAAGACAGATTTGGTTTTCAAGTGTGAATGAAATTTTGGCAAATACCCTGAGCAAATAATTTGTATTTTTTTCATCTTAAGTTTTTTTTTTTTTTTTCCTCTCCTGTTTCTGAAACTCAACAATGGCCTCTTAATTTTCTTTTCACATAATTACCTAGTGAGAAAGACTATATCTCAAAAATTATCCAACTAAATCTAAATACTTCCTTAGAAGCTAATCTTTATTATTCTTTTGTAAAGTAACATGAAGTTCCAGGATCTTTCTCTTCTTAGCGAGTGGGAAACCATGCTTGTGGGATGTACAACCCAGGCAAGCATACCCTGTAGAAAGAACGAATAGCAAATCACATAAATTAGGGGACTAACACTATTGCTGAGATGAACCTACAACTTATTTTAAGAAATATATTTGACATTTAATAAGTTTACTGGAAGCCCCAAATAAACATACTTGTTATTTTTCAAAAGATGGTTTAAACTTTGCACTCTGATTTTAATTATAAGCAGCAACATAGTATTCTTCAGAATAAGAAATAATAACATATCATTAAATAAGAAACATAGGTCACAAACTGTATAACTATGTTATTCAATGCTCCAAATATTAACTTTCCAATAACAATAGTTCACATAATTGTACTTATTCACACACAAACAAAGCATCTGCAGGAGATAGATAAGACTTCATAAAAAATTGTGTGTTCTAAAATGGAACTACAATTTATAATAATTTCAGATAATGGTAGAGAAGCAGGATGGATATAATTTAGTCAAACATTCTCATTCTGAAGATAAGGGAAGGAGCTCTGAAAGAACTTAGTATGGGGGGGAAAGGGTAGATCAAACTAAAATTCAGATCCAGTGCCTATAGTTCCACATCCATATCGAGTATCATTAAAACGTAACTTTTAAACATAGTTCTTGTTGTATATTTACACTGCTTTTAAAGAAATTGAGGCATGGGAAATTAAATAGTTTGCCCCCCTGAAAAAATAGCTAATAACATAAAGATATCACCTGGAGGTATTTGGCTCAAAAATCTGTGATCTTGAGACTCTAGATTCATTAACAATGTACAAACTTAGAAAGAACATCACTCAAAAAACTACACCAGTAAGAACAAATCCCTGGACAATTTGCAAATACACAGATTCACTTTAAACCATCCATAATTGTAAGACAACCTGCTAACGCAAATCTAAACAAAGGCAGGCACCTACAAGGAAGTGAGCATTTGTTTAAACTGATAAATGCCACAAGCAGTAGTGAAAAGAGATCAGCCAAATGAAGGATGTGTGTAGGATATGGAGTAAATATGAAACCCCACTAGTTGCAGACACACTGGGAATTTCCAGCCACTCTCGGGCTTTTCTTCATATACCTCCATCTAAAGTGTTCACAAATTGAAGGCTGAACAGAACAAGGAATGTGTTCCTGGTGATGCAGACAGAAGAGAAAATTAGCTTCCTTCGGAATAGCACAAATCCCACTTGGGACTATTTTGTCCTATCTCTACAATGGAGCAAATGCCTTGAAACTAAAGAAAGTATTAAAAATATATATATATACACACACACACATACACACACTATCACAGTTCTAGGACAATAGTGGAAATTCCCTCCAGCTGGGGGACAGAAATAGAAAAGACCATGTACCCCTGGCAGAGCAGAAAAATCAATGCTATGCCTAGACCCCCTGCTGACTTCAGGGTAAGATCACTGAGAAATCTTCTCCCAGTCCCCAAACCCAGGAATAGTGCCTACCTAAGACGTAGAGTCAGAGCTGGAGAACATCTCACTAACCTCCCCACCAGGCTAACAAATGTTGACCAACAAGTCACAGTAATCAACTGTTGGAAGAGGACAAGGAAAGGGACCCTTTCTGAAGCAAAAAGCAAATCCTAATGCTGAGGACAGACAGAAATTAAGAAAAATCCTCAGAAAAACCAGTCCCTGTTACAAACACAAGATAACAATAGAGGAGTTTACTGATGTACTGAGAATATCCATACCCATAACAAATCCCAGATCAACTATTTTTTGTACATGGTCTAAACATTCCACACTAAAGACCTAGCAGAAAGGAAGTCATGCCCGTTTCTATGCATAAAAACGGTTTGCCTCATTTTCTCCTGCCATACAAAAGCCATCTTTGAAAAACAAACAAACATAATGTAAAATGTAGAAGAAAATCAAGAGGACAAAACACATTGTAAAAACCAAAGAAATTAACAAAACCAAACACAGAATGACCTAGATGTTGGAACTATCAGAAAGGGATAACTATGCTTACTGGTTAATATGTTAAATGCTAAAAATGGTAAACAAAGAGTTATGGTTAAATAGATAATTTCAGCAGAAAGAGGTAAGATATAGAAATATCTAAAATATCGCCATCTTAAAACTATAAATGGTGGTAAAAGAAACCAAAGAGCTAAATAGAGAATTAGTACTAAGTATAATTGAATTGTCGTTCTCCAAGAATTTATATTTTGAAGTCCTAACTCCCAGTACCTCAGAACGTGACTGTATTTGAGGGAGCCTTTAAAAATATAACTAAATTAAAATGAAGTCATTAGAATGCGCTCTAGTGCAATATGACTGATGTCCTTAAGTGATTAGGGCAGAGAGATGCACATAGAGGGAAGACCTTGTAAAGACAGAGGGAATAGACAACCATTAACAAGCCAAGGAGAGAGGGGGGACAAGATGGCGGGGAAGTAGGAGGAGGCACCGTTTCAACCTGTACCCTAAAGTGAGCTGATTACCTACCAAAGAACTCCGATCACCCATGAAATCAGCCTGAGATCAGAATTATACATGTCTGGATCTTTACAAGGGCAGAAGACACCAGTGGGCAGGTAAAGCCGAGTGGGAATGTCCGACTGATATCGGAAGATAAACAAAAGGGGGAGCCACCAGAGGCGACCGGTTGGAAAGTAATACCCCTAATACGAGAGAGAGTGCCCTGCATCTAGGGACCAGCATTAACTTGGAGGCTAGTTGAAAGCACTCTAAAAGAGAAAAGGATCGCGGGGGGGGGGGGGGGGATTGTGGGAAGTGCGGCAGAGAAACCAGGTCTTGGTCTCTGAGCCACCAGTATGCCCGAGAACGCCTGGGGTCCGGCTCCTGTGATGGGCTGGGAGCCACACCAGACGGCAGAATGCGCAAGCCCTGCTACAGAGCGTGAGATGCACGTGCCCCTCATCCTCCCATGAGAGAGGTGCGCAAAGGCCCAGGCTGGTGCTTTCGGATCTGCACCCCACTCTTAGAGCCTGAGATGCACGCGTGACCTATAGTCTCCCCTGAGAGAGGTGCACGCAAGCCGAGTGCTCTTAGACCCAGAAAGACCAGGCATTCCCAGCCCCAGGACCAGCGGGAAAATCTCAGTGTGCAATCGCTGCCTGGAACCTCTCTGGTGGTCTGGAGCTGCCCAGATAGCCTCTGCTGCCTTGGTTTGGGGTACAAGCAGAAGATCCTGTGTCCCCTGGGACCACGACTCAGAACCTGCTCTGCCAGCAGCCAAGGGGGAATTTATATGGGCTCTGCAGCATCCACAGAACAACAGACTGAGGCTTCTCTCTGAGAGGGAGGTCAGGATGCAGCTTGCTTTCCTCTAAATCTACAAAAACCATCAAAAGCGGTCAAGGCGAGAGGGAAATAGAAAAAAAAAAAAAGTGAACAAACATAAAACCTCCAGAGAAGAAAAGCCTGAAAAAAATGGTTTCCTCAGAGCCCACCCCCTTGAGGGGGACAGGAGGACTTAACTCAGGGAACATCATTGACTGAAAACCCACGTGGCAGGCTCCTCCCCCAGAAAACCAACCAGGAAAGAAAAAAAAAAGTCTACAAGAGAAGAACCACCACTACTTCATAGGACAACTTTTATTTTTAATTTGTTCCCACTATTCAAGCTCATTTTTTTATATAGATAATTTTTTAACCTATTTACCATCACAGTGAGCTGTCCAGTACATCAAATTCCATAATAATCTTCTAACCTGAACTTTTTGATACATACACCTGTGTTTTTCTTTTGCATTTCTATTTTTTAAATTTCTTTTTTTACCCATATATATATATATATATAATTTTATATTATATATATATATATATATATATAAAATTTTTTTTCTCTTGTCATATACTTTTATCAGTCTTTTTGTTTGTCTGTCTTTTTTTGTATACTTCATAAATCTTACCTTGGGGCCCATTTGGGCTGAACCTTCTCTTTTATCTTCCCTTTCTTTCTTGTTTCTCTCTCTCTCTCTCTCTCTCTTTTTTTTTTTTTTTTTGCTTTTTCTTTTCTTTTTTCTCTCATTTGGGTGGGAATCCTGATTGCTCAGAATTGTTCCAGGGTGTACCTTGACTGCGCCACGGTCGATACATCCAGCTATATCTGTTCAGTCATCTCTCACCAAAATGACTAGGAGGAGGAATGCCCAACAGAAGAAAAATACAGAGGATGGACCTTCTGCAACAGAGCTATCAACATAGACAGTATGTCAGAAAAAGAATTCAGGCTAACAATTATCCAGGAAATAGCTAGGTGGGAGAAAGCCACGAAGACCAAACAGAATTGATTAAGGCCAAACTGAAAGTGACCAGAGATGACAATGTTAGGGCAGAGCTAAAAGCTACCAGGGATGAGGTTCACAATGCTCTCAATGAGTTCCAATCTAATCTAAATTCTCTCAAAGCTAGAGTAACTAAGACAGAAGATAGAACTAGTGATCTGGAGGACAAACAGAGAGAAAGGATCAGGAGGAAGCCTGGAACAAACAGCTTAGAAACCATGAAAACAGAATCAGGGAAATAAATGATGCCATGAAACATTCCAACGTCAGAGTTATTGGAATCCCTGAAGGGGAGGAGAAAGAAAGAAGTCTAGAAGATATAGTGGAACAAGTTCTTCATGAAAATTTTCCCAATCTCGCGAATGGAACAAACGTTTATGTAATAGAGGCTGAACAGTCTCCACCCAAGATTATAGATTCCAAAAAAAATCAAGGCACCTGATAGTCAAATTGAGGAATCATAATTGTAGGTATAATCTCTTGAAAGCCGCTAGGACAAAGACACTCCTTACTTACAGAGGAAATCCCATCAGAATAACGTCAGACCTGTCCACAGAGACCTAGCAAGCCAGAAAGGGCTAGCAAGATCTATTCAGGGCACTAAATGAGAAGAACATGCAGCCAAGAATACTTTATCCAGCAAGACTGACATTCAAAATGGATGGAGAGATAAAGAGTTTCCAAGACCGGCAAGGCTTAAAAGACTATGCAACCACCAAGCTGACACTGCAGGAAATATTAAGGGGGGTTCTATAAAAGAGGAAAAGTCTTAAGAATAGCATTGAACAGAAATATAGAGACAATCTACAGAAAGAAAGACTTCAAAGGTAACACCATGTCAATAAAAACGTATCTCTCAATAATCACTCTCAGTGTGAATGGCCTAAATGTGCCCATAAAATGGCACAGGGTTGCAGATTGGATAAAACGACAGGACCCATCCATATGTTGTCTAGAAGAGACCCATTTTGAACCTAAAGATACACCCAGACTGAAAGTGAAGGGATGGAGAAGCATCTTTCATGCCAATGGGCCTCAAAAGAAGGCCGGGGTAGCGATTCTCATGTCAGATAAATTATATTTTAAACTAAAGACTGTAGTCAGAGATACAGAAGGACACTACACAATTCTTAAAGGGACTATCCACCAAGATGATCTAACAATTGTAAATATCTATGCCCCCAATATGGGAGCAGCCAATTACATAAGAAAACTGTTAATCAAGATAGAGTCATATTGATATGAATACATTAATAGTAGGAGATCTTAACACATCTCTCTCAGAAATAGATCATCAAAGCAGAAAATCAATAAAGAAATAAGAGCACTGAATGACACATTGGACCAGATGGACCTCATAGATATATAGAGAACATTCCACCCTAAAACAACAGAATACTCATTCTTCTCAAGTGCACATGGAACCTTCTCCAGAATAGACCACATACTGGGTCACAAATCAGGACTCAACCGATACCAAAAGACTGAGTTTATTCCCTGCATATTCTCAGCTCACAATGCTTTGAAACTGGAGCTCAATCACAAGGATAAGTTCAGAAGGAACTCAAACACCTGGAAGCTAAAGACCACCTTCCTTAAGAATGCTTGGATCAACCAGGAGATCAAAGAAGAACTGAAACAATTCATGGAAACCAATGAGAATGAAGACACTTCAGTCCAAAACCTATGGGATACAGCAAAGGCAGTCCTAAGGGGGAAATACATAGCCATCCAAGCCTCCCTCAAAAAAATTGAAAAATCCAGAACACACCAGCTGTCTCTACACCTTAAAGAACTAGATAATCAACAACAAATCAAACCAACTCCACGCATAAGAAGGGAAATAATCAAGATTAGAGCTGAGAACAATGAGGTAGAAACCAGAGATACAGTAGAACATACCCATGAAACTAGAAGCTGGTTTTTTGAAAGAGTCAATAATATTGATAAACCATTGGCCACACTAATCCAAAAGAAAAGAGAGAAAGCCCAAATTAATAAAATTATGAATGAAAAGGGAGAGATCACAACTAGCACCAAGGAAGTAGAAACAATCATCGGAAATTATTATCAACAGTTATATGCCAATAAGCTAAGCAACCTAGATGAAATGGATGCATTCCTGGAAAACTATAAACTTCCGAAATTGAACCAGGAAGAAATGGACAACCTGAATAGACCAGTATCTAGTAACGAGATTGAAGCAGTGATCAAAAACCTCCCAAAAAACAAGAGCCCAGGACCCGACGGATTCCCTGGGGAATTCTACCAAACTTTCAAAGAAGAAATAACACCAATTCTCCAGAAGCTGTTTCAAAAAATTGAAGCAGAAGGAAAACTTCCAGACTCTTTTTATGAAGCCAGCATTACCCTGATCCCCAAACCAGGCAAAGACCCTACCAAAAGGGAGAATTTCAGACCAATATCATTGATGAATATGGATGCTAAGATTCTCATCAAGATCCTAACAAACAGGATCCAACAGCACATTAAAAAGATTATCCACCATGACCAGGTGGGATTCATTCCTGGGCTACAAGGATGGCTCAACTTTCGCAAATCAATCAATGTGATAGAACAAATTAATACGAGAAGAGAGAAGAACCACATGTTCCTCTCAATTGATGCAGAAAAATTATTTGACAAAATTCATCATCTGTTCCTGATTAAAACAATTCAAAGTATAGGGATAGAGGGAACATTCCTGAACTTTATAAAATCTATCTATGAAAGACCCACAGCAAATATCATCCTCAATGGGAAAAAGCTTGCGTTCTTCCCGTTGAGATCAGGAGCACGACAAGGATGTCCACTCTCACCACTCTTGTTCAACATAGTATTAGAAGTCCTAGCAACAGCAATCAGACAACACAGAAATAAAAGGTATCCAAATTGGCAATGAAGAAATCAAACTCTCTCTTTTCACAGATGACATGATTCTTTATATGGAAAACCCAAAAGACCCACCCCCAAACTACTAGAACTCATACAGCAATTCAGTAACATAGCAGGATACAAAGTCAATGTGCAGAAATCAGTGGCTTTCTTATACACTAACAATGAAAATACAGAAAGGGAAATTAGAGAATTGATTCCATTTACTATAGCACCAAGAACCATAAGATACCTGAGAATAAACCTAACCAAAGAGGTAAAGGATCTATGCTCGAGGAACTACAGAACACTTATGAAAAATTTGAAGAAGACACAAAAAGATGGAAGACCATTCCATGCTCTTGGATTGGAAGAATAAACATTGTTAAAATGTCTATACTGCCTAGAGCAATCTATACTTTTAATGCCATTTTGATCAAAAGTCCACCGGTATTCTTCAAAGAGCTGGAGCAAATAATCCTAAAATTGTATGGAATCAGAAGAGACTGTGAATTACTAAGGAAATGTTGAAAAACAAAAATAAAACTGGGGGCATCATGTTACCTGATTTACTACTTTGTATTAAAGCTGTGATCAGCAAGACAGCATGGTACTGGCATAAAAACAGACACATAGACCAGTGGAACAGAGTAGAGAGCCCAGATTTGGACCCTCAACTCTATGGGCAAATAATCTTCAACAAAACAGGAAAAAAATATACAGTGGATAAAAGACAGTCTCTTCAATAAATGGTGCTGGGAAAACTGGACAGCTATATGTAGAAGAATAAAACTCAGCCATTCTCTTAAACCGTACACAAAGATAAACTCAAAATGGATAAAAGACCTCAATGTGAGACAGGAATCCATCAGAGAACATAGGCAGTAATCTCTTCGATATCAGCCACAGCAACTTCTTTCAAGATATGTCTCCAAAGGCAAAGGAAACAAAAGTGAAAATAAACTTTTGGGACTTCATCAAAATCAAAAACTTCTGCACAGCAAAGGAAACAGTCAAGAAAACAAAGAGGCAACCCACGGAATGGGAGAAGATATTTGCAAATGACAGTACG
>NC_081557.1:250168230-250190611 GCF_022355385.1 Mustela nigripes | reverse complement strand
AAAGATATGTCTCCAAAGGCAAAGGAAACAAAAGTGAAAATAAACTTTTGGGACTTCATCAAAATCAAAAACTTCTGCACAGCAAAGGAAACAGTCAAGAAAACAAAGAGGCAACCCACGGAATGGGAGAAGATATTTGCAAATGACAGTACAGACAAAAGGTTGATATCCAGGATCTATAAAGAACTCCTAAAACTCAACACACACAAAAGAGACAATCATATCAAAAAATGGGCAGAAGATATGAACAGACACTTCTCCAATGAAGACATACAAATGGCTATCAGACACATGAAAAAATGTTCATCATCACTAGCCATCAGGGAGATTCAAATTAAAACCACTTTGAGATATCACTTTACACCAGTTAGAATGGCCAAAATTAGCAAGACAGGAAACAGCATGTGTTGGAGTGGATATGGAGAAAGGGGAACCCTCTTATGCTGTTGGTGGGAATGCAAGTTGGTGCAGCCTTTTTGGAGAACAGTGTGGAGATTCCTCAAGAAATTAAAAATAGAGCTTCCCTATGACCCTGCAATTGAACTACTGGGTGTTTACCCCAAAGGTACAGATGTAGTGTAAAGAAGGGCCATCTGTACCCCAATGTTTATAGCAGCAAATGTCACCAAACTGTGGAAAGGACCAAGATGCCCTTCAACGGATGAAGGGATAAGGAAGATGTGGTCCATATACACTGTGGAGTATTATGCCTCCATCAGAAAGGACGAATACCCAACTTTTGTAGCAACATGGATGGGACTGGAAGAGATTATGCTGAGTGAAATAAGTCAAGCAGAGTCAATTATCATACGGTTTCACTTATTTGTGGAGCATAACAAATAGCATGGAGGATAAGGGGAGTTAGAGAGGAGAAGGGATTTGGGGGAAATTGGAAGGGGAGGTGAACCATGAGAGACTATGGCCTCTGAAAAACAATCTGAGGGGTTCATAGTGATGAGGGGGGGGATGTTGGGGGAACCAGGTGGTGGGTATTGGAGAGGGCACGGATTGCATGGAGCACTGGGTGTGGTGCAAAAATAATGAATACTGTCATGCTGAAAATAAATTTAAAAAAATACAAATAGAAAAAATATAGTTAAAAAAAACCAAAAAACTAAAAACAAAACAAAACAAAAACAAGCCAAGGAGAAAATTCTTGGATGAAAGCAACCCTGCTGAAACTTTCATCCTCAATTCCCATCTTCCAAAACTGTGAGAAAATTAATTTTGTTGTTTAAGCTACCCAGTATGTGGTACTACATTATGGCAGCGTTAGCAAACTAATACATGCACCACTTTTATGGATTTGAAAAGTCAATGTTACTAAAATGTCAATTTTACTCAAATTTGTAGATTCAACACATTTTTGATTAATAGGGTTTATATAGATATTGACTAGTAGGGTTTATATAGATATTGACAAGCTGATACTGAAATATATACAGATCATGAGAGAACTAAAATGTTCACTATGATTTGAAAAAGAACAAGTTAGAAGACTTGTACAACCTGGTTTAAATGTCTCCTCAGTAAATGGTGTTGGGAAAACTGGATAGTCACATGCTTAAAAAAAAAGAAAAGAAAGAAAGAAATTGAACCACTGTCTTATGCCACTCACAAAAATTAACTCAAAATGCGTTAAAAACTTAAATATAAGACATAAAACTATAAAACTACTAGAGGAAAACATAAGTAAAAACCACCTTGACAACACTGGTTTTGGCAATGATTTGTTGGATGTGACTCCAAAAGCACAAGCAACAGAAGCAAAGAGAAACAAATGGGACTATATCAAAATAAAAAGCAAGGTACAGCAAAGAAGATATCCTTAAAAATGGAAATTCCCCTTATAAATGTAAATGTTTCTTCCAAAGGTTAACTTCCACTCAGTTTTCATAGCTTCACCTATGTCTGCTATTTCTTAAAAATAACTTGCTTATAATCAGTATGACAAAGAGACTTATTTTGGGGTGGTGTACTTTTCTCTCCTTCAACACATTTATACAACAATGAGTTATCATGACCCATTTATTCATGTGACTAAAATAAATTAACTAGGGGCACTTGGGTGGCTCAGTCAGTTAAGCATCCAACTGTTGATTTCTGCTCAGGTCATGGTCTCAGAAGGAGACCCACACCAAGCTCCACACCGAGCATGGAGCTTGCTTCTTAATATTCTCTCTCTCGGTCTCCTTCTACCCCTTCCTTGCTCTCAGTCTCTCTCTCTCTATCAAAAATAAATAATAAAATTTAAAAAAAGATATAAAATAAAATGAACTAAAAAGCTGACAATACTAAGCTCTAGCAAGGCTGTATAGCAACTAGAACTCATAGATTGCTGTGGGGCAATGCCTGTGTGGCTCAGTCAGTTAAGCCTTCACTCTAGAGTTCAGGTCAGGTCATGATTTCAAGGTCTTAAGATCAAATGTCAGGAAGGGATCTGTTTTGAGCAAGGAACCTGCTCAAGATTCTCTCTCTCTGCCCTTTCTCTCTTGCTCTGGTGTTCTCTCTCTTTAAAACAAACAAAAAAAAGATTGCTAGTAGGAATGCAAAACATATTTGAGAAAACAGTTTTTATTTTCTCTTACAAAGTTAAACACAAACATAAAGTTACGTGATCCACAATCCCACTACTAGATATTTACCCAGTTGAAATGAAAATCTGTGTTTTCATAAAAACATGTACATGATTTTTAAAAGGCACTTCATTTATAATTGTTCACATCTGGAAACATCCCAACTGTCCTTCAACTGGGAAATGAGAAAATATACTGCATTAAACCTATGCAAAGGAATTTTACCCAAGAATATAGAGAAAAAAACCACTGACAGACCCAACAGCATGATTGAATCTAAAATGCATTATACAGTTTAATAAGGCCGATTCAAAAGACTATATACTATGTGATCTCGTTGTATGATAATTCTTGCAACAGCAAAATTATTGAGGCAGAAAACAGCTAAGTCATCCTGAGGGATCTAGAGTGAAGAAACTGTTTGATTACAAAAGGGTGACCAAGGCTTTAACATTCCCCTCAAACTGCTTAAGCTTTTTATTTATTTATTTATTCTTTGAAGATTATTTATTTATTTATTTGACAGAGAGATCACAAGCAGGTAGAGAAGCAGGTAGAGAGCTGGAGTAGGAGGCTTCCCACCTAGCAGAGAGACCAATGTGGGGCTCTATCCCAGACCCTGAGACCATGACCTGAGCCAAAGGCAGATGCTTTACCCACCGTACCCCCTGGTTCAACTTTAGACCCCTTTCTTCCTGCCTATATACACCAGACTTCCCTTCCCTTGGAGCCTTTACTTTAGAAAACTTTCTGTTCCAAATGCTTTCTCTGTCCCTTTGAAATGTAAATCTTCTCCCAGCTTCTTGCCGGTTTTACAACCCAGGGACAACTTTCTCAGAGTTGGGAGCCATCCATTTGAAATATAATCATTAAGGAAGAGCCCCTATCTCCCAGTCTCTGCGAAAGGGTAGGGGCACAACTTTGACAAGCACTCAGTTAGCAAACACAGATGGTCTATTCTCATTGACCAGTCTCACCCCAGCATGTGTCCATTAGTTTAGTCCAACTCTTAAAAAACTCCTGCCTTTTGTTTCAGCGAAGTTATGTTCAATCCTTCTGCCTCTTGCAATAGTGCTTACCTCTACTGTAACAGTCTTGAATCGATATTTTCTTGCATGTTTAACTCTGTTCAGTGCAATTTTTCTTTAGCAAAAGTAGCAGAGAAGTTTATCAGGTGATAGAACTATTCTTTATTTTAATTATGGTTGTAATTTGAAGACTGTACAGATTTGCAGAACTGCATACTAAAAATAGTGAAATTGGCTGAATGTAACTGAAATATTAATTTTTAAGTATGATTTTTTAAAAAAGAAAAGAGCTATTAACTACTATGCAATATTGGTTTTAACCAAAGGACAAAGATTAAGACTAAGATAAATAATTTTGTTAAAGAACAAAAATTCAGGGGCGCCTGGGTGGCTCAGTGGATTAAGCCGCTGCCTTCGGCTCAGGTCATGATCTCAGTGTCCTGGGATCGAGCCCCGCATCGGGCTCTCTGCTCAGCGGGGAGCCTGCTTCCCCTTCTCTCTCTGCCTAGCTCTCTGCCTACTTGTGATCTCTCTCTGTTAAATAAATAAATAAAATCTTTAAAAAAAAAAAAAAAGAACAAAAATTCAAGTGAGTAAATTTGAAGACCAATTCATTTTATTAAGCAATTCATGAATCAGGCAGCATCCCATCTATCAAGTAGAGGGGAGCTCCAAGAAATTGCATAACATGAAGAAGGAAGAAGGCCTGGGCAAGGAAATGATATCAAAGTCATGGTCATTTTTCCCTTGGGAAGACCAGAGTGTCTTATTATACAGATTACCCCATTTTGGTGACTTGGCCTTGCATAAGTGAGTTCCTATTGAGTCTGTGGGATTTTTTTTTAACCTATTTATTTGTTGCCCTATAAAAGTCTCATTGTAAGTTAGTAAACACAAAGACAGTAGCAAAGGACGATAGTAAACACAAGAAAGACATGGAAGATTTCCAGAGAATGTGATATCGAAGTTGAGCCCAAATGTTAAGTTGAAATAAGCCAGAGGTAAGGGAGAGAATAGAATGTCCTAAATGCTTTTGAGGAACTTAAAGAAACAAGTTTGACTAGACCAGAAGGTGAGAAGAGAATGCAGAGTAATGCCCTATTTAATGATCAAAAGGGAAGAATTCACAAAACATAATTAATTACCAGAAAAGGAAGGACTCTTAGGCCTAAACTTTGAAGAATGAAGAAATGGTTCACTTAAAATTACAATGGTCTTAAGGTTCTATTGCACTCAGAGATAGTATTTCTCTGTACCATATCAGACAGGGGATCCCCAACATCTGCTTGATTACATTGGAATAACATGAGATCTGATCTATCAAACTAATGATGTGATAATTTCTTGACCATTTGATCAGGTAGAAATGGAAGAGACTGATACACGGCCTCATTCTTTATTTATTTCACTGATTTATGATAGTCTAAGTAAATAGAAAATGTGTTGTATAAAGCCATTGTAATTAGCATTAAAATTCAGACTGGAAGGGGCGCCTGAGTGGCTCAGTGGGTTAAAGCCTCTGCCTTTGGCTCAGGTCATGATTCCAGGGTTCTAGGATTGAGCCCCGCATCGGGCTCTCTGCTCAGCGGGGAGCCTGCTTCCTCCTCTCTCTCTCTGCCTGCCTTTCTGCCTACTTGTGATCTCTGTCTGTCAAATAAATAAATAAAACCTTTAAAAAAAATTCAGAGTGGAAGAATATGCTAAATGAATGTAGCTTCTTTAAAGACAGGGGCAGTCTTCTTTCGTGCTTTCTGTAATGCTCATGGTTGCCAATAGCAGGGAACTTCAATGAAACCAAGAGTTTCCGTGCATATTCAGTCAGGTCAGCTATTTGAAATTAAATACAACTTACCTATGTCATGGAATGCTGTTAAAGAGACAGTGCAACAATATGCTCCATGAAGGATGCCTTTGGACAGAAAATGGTCAAATATCTTTAATAACTTTGCATACTACATATATAGCGGAGACAGGCTTACTTTTTAATTCTATTTCAAGATTCACATTTTCACCTTTAATGTTTCTGAAAGATAATATATCTTATAATTATGTATATATTTAATATATTAGCACCCATTTGTATTAGGTATAATTAACTGATGATGAATCATATTTCATTGAGTTTTATAATTGAGGAAATAAAGTGTTTGTACCAAGCCTTTTGGTAAAATCTGGGCTTTGGTGATAAATGCAAATTGTTCACCTCAGCTTTTGTTATATTTGTAGTCTTGCGGAGGAAAATACCATGAAACAACAATCTAAATATAACCATGTAATAAATTAAATACAGCTGTATTAAATACAATATTTTGATGAAATATTCATTCATCAAAAGTTTATTATCTGCAAAATTCCAGTTGTACTCTAAGCCCTGGGGACAAACAGTGAAAAAACACTATACCCCCTGTCTGAGGGAGCTATTATCTAGCAAAGGAGAAAAGTAATAAAATATTTTTTAAAAAATAATTAAAGTAAATCAAAGTAATGACTAAAGTTTTAAAGAACACCAAATGGAATAAGATGCAAAAGGGTAACAGTGCGGGGGGGAGAAGAATGTTGGAAGGGTAATTTAAAGTATGTGCTCAGTAAAGGTTTTAGTACTGAGATAAATTTTGACTGAAAAAGGTATAATATTACAGAACCAACCATAGAAATGTGTAGTACAGTAAACCATAAACTGTAGCCTGTGGACTAAATCCAGCTTTCTATAAACAAAGTTGTACTGAAAACAGCTTTGCCCATTTGTTTACATTGTCTGTAGCTGCCTTAATGCTCAAACTTAAGAGTTCAATAATTAATTAGGACACAGCCCATATGGCTCACAAACTGCAAAATATTTAATATCTTTCCTTTATAAGAAAAGTTTCTCATCATGGTCTTAGAGCAGAGCCATCCCACTAAACTAAATATGATAGAAATATTTTCCATACTGTCCTGTTATCTATTAACCATGTGTGGCAATGAACTTTGCAATATGACTAGTGTGACTCAGAACCTGAACTTCTAATTTTCATTAATTTGATATCAAAGTTGAATATCTGCATGTGGCTTCATGGCTACTTTATTTCACAGACTAGGTCTAGAGCAAAAACATTTTGGACATAGAGAATAACAACACAGGCTACTGGAATGGATCCCTCAAATTCCTACAAAAGAAAGATGGTCAGAGTATCTGACATGAAAAAAGCAAGGGTAGAAATTCAAGTGTGAAAGGTCGATAGAAAACTGATTATAAAATCTTGGAGCCAGTAGTAACATTTGGATTTCAATCTAAAACTGATAGGAACTCAATGTAGGCTTTTAAGAAATAGTGTAAAATAATTTTAATTAAAAAATATTATTAGGGCTTCTGGATATGATAAAGAAAAGTTATAGATTGTTTTAAAATATAAAATGATAGACTTATTATTATCTTAGGGTCAGGGAACTTTCCTGAGGATGTGTATGTTGAATTGGAAATTAATTAATTAATTAATTAACCTATTTTTAGATATTTTATTTATTTGTCGGAGAGCTAGAGAGAATGCAAAGAGGGGGAGTGGCAGGCAGAGGGAAAATCAGGCTCCCCACTGAGCAAGAAGTCCAATGCGGGACTTGATCCCAGGACCCTGGGATCATTACTTGAGCCAAAGGCAAACACCCAACCAATTGAGCCACACAGGCATTCCTAGATTGGAAATTCATAGATGAATAGGAAGCAGCACATAAAAGGTGGGAAAACAGTGTTTCAAATAAAGTAAGCAGCATGTGTCATGCCAGGCCCTGAGGTGGGCGAAACATGGCACATTCCAAACCCTGTAAGATCAGTGTGACCAAAAGATAGAGAAACAGATAGAGAATAAGTAAGAAGATATAAGGGAGCTAGATTATAAATGTCTGGACAAGGATGTTAATAATACCAGCTTTGTCTTAAGAGCAGTGATAAACCAATTTTGGGGGTTCCTGGATGGTGCAGTTGGTTAAGCATGCAACTCTTGGTTTCAGCTCAGGTCTGATCTCATGGGTTATGAGGTGGAGTCCTGTGTCAGGCTCCTCCTGCAGTGGGGAGTCTGCTTGAGACTCTTTCCCTCTCCCTCTGCCCTTCCCCCCACTCATGCTCTCCTTCCCTCTTTTTCATAAATAAATAAATAAAATCTTTAAAAAAACACAATTTTTTTCCATAAATGTCTCTCTCTTTTTTTTTAATATAATTTTTTATTTTTTATAAACATATATTTTTATCCCCAGGGGTACAGGTCTGTGAATCACCAGGTTTACACACTTCACAGCACTCACCAAAGCACATACCCTCCCCAATGTCCATAATACCACCCCCTTCTCCCAAACCCCCTCCCCCCAGCAACCCTCAGTTTGTTTTGTGAGATTAAGTGTCTCTCTCTTTTTTGATGTTGTTGTTTATTTTTTGTTTTTCTCAATTGGATGAACAATGGCATAAATATATCAGCAACTTAAAATAAAAGTCTGAATCATTCCTTTCCATGTCCACTAAGCACTTATGGCTCATGGTCATTAAGAAGATGTCTAGTCTGATTTGAGATGTACTAAATATACATTTAGTTTCAAAAAGTTAGTTTCATCAAAAAAGAATATATTTTATTAATGTTTCATACAGATGACATGTTGAAGTGACAACATTTTAGATAGACTTAAAACTATAATACAATTAATCTGAACTTTTAAAAAATGTTCCTAGAAAATGTCAACTTACATATGTGGTTCATATTTGATGTGTGTAGTATATTTCTATTAGAGAGCACTGATCTAAATCAGTTATAGCAATTACCTACAGGGGTGGCAGTAAAGTGAGGTAATTAAAAGGCTTGCAATTGGGCATCCAGTTAAAAGGAGCACATGTATCAGAATACTTTTTTTTTTTTTTTTTTTTTTTTTTTACACTTTTGATTCTTAATGGGGCAGAGATATTTCCTCTGCTGTCCTCTAGGATGAGGAGGTAACTGCCATTTTAAGATTTGGTTTGCTTTAGCTAGAGCCTTTGCGAGAGTCAATGTTCTGTGGGCAGTAATAGTGATCTAAATATGATATCTTTTTTTAAACTAACTTTAAATATTAGGGTTTTGTTTTTGTTTTGTAAATGGGTGGGGTGCATGTGTGTGTTTGTGTGTGGCGTTCTTTTTTTTTTTTTTTTTTTTTCTTTTCCAAGATTATCTATTTTGTGGAGGTAAATTTTCTTTATCTGTCTTACTTGGTCAGGTATTAGTGTTGTTGGTAGGATTTCTCATTTCAAAAATTTGTATTTCATATTTCCAGGGGATGTTTAGCTTGATTTTGCAGAATGACTCACTCCCTCTGAATTGCCACTTCAAGTAGCAGGCAGGTACTACCCTTCTGCCTCAAATAGTATTTTCAGGCTTTGTGATCTCCCCCCCCTTTTTTTAAAGATTGTTTTGATGAGTTCTAAGTTTCATGATAATTAACTGACTTGATTTCTCCATCAACTAAAGTGATTTTGGCCTCTTTTCCCAGTTATCATGTGTTGCAGATTTTGGAGTCTCATATGTCTGCTTCTTCAGGCTTTATTACATCTCCTTTCCTGTTAATTTCTGTACACAAAAGGGATTATTTTATTTTTAAGAAGAACTAGTCCATTTGATGTGTTTATTACTCATATAAAATTTTTAGCTATTCCTTTTCTCTTATGCAAATGTCAAATTGTGCAAAGAAACATTCCCATTCCTCTTCTGACCAACTCAAAATATCCTAAGTTCCAGACTCTCAAATAAGACAAAATTTACTTACACAGAAAAATATTTTACATCTCGATTATGGATCTTGTAACAATTTTCTCATGACCGATTTTTAGTCAATTCCAAACCTTTTGGGATCTTTCCAGCTGAGGAATTCAATATTACCAATAAGGAGAAATAATGGAATTCTAATAAACTTTATTTGTCTAGAAGACTGATAAATAGCCATTTTGGTTGTTCACACTCCTATTCCTTGTATATGACTGGAAAATTTCCAAGTGGAAATAAAGTGTCTGATGCTACTTGTTTTTCTCTTTTTTCTGTTTCATAGATTATTTTTTATTCTTCAGGGAAATGTTAAACTTTTACATTTGGGTTAGAACCTATTCCTTTTGCAACAAGTAGCAGTGATAAATGCAGGATCAAGGTAAATTTAAAATCAATAGGATTGGGACAAAGACAAACTATTTTGTTTGTTCACTCATCTTTCTATGAACATTTGGAGTGTTTCCACCTTTTGACTATTATGAGTAATGCCACTATGAATATTGCTGTACAAATATCTATCTGGTCAAGCTTCTACTCTCAATTCTTTTGCATATATACCTAGAAGTGGAGTTGCTGGGTCTGTGGTGATTCTGTTTGATTCTTTGCGGAAATGGCATACTGTTGATGACAGCAGTTACACCATTTAACTTTTATACCAGCAATGCATGGGAGTTCCAACTTCTCCATTAACATTTCTTTCTTTTTTTTTTCCTTTTAAATAATAACAATCCTTTTGGACATAATGTGGTACCTCATGAGGGCATGTATTCAGTATTATTTGAATTTGCTTCTGGGTACTCTATCTCCGTGTCTTGTGTTTAAAGATAACAAACTTAATAATTAAATTGGTTATTAAAATATCATCCAGTTTTTATAATGGTTTACTCTATGTCTGGGGTTTGGGGTTTTATGTGTGATATGTGCTGTCCTCAGGACCAGCGCCCCACTTGTGTGTCTATCTATGGGATTTATTTTCTTCCGAATCCAGGAAGAAAAAAGAAAAAAAGAAAAGAAAGAAAAGAAACTGATTCAATAATATCAGTTAAAATACTTTATCTTACTTAGCTAAATTTTAATATCTGATGTTAAGAAAAAATTAAAAGTTAGATATTGTTTACTGTGACAAGACTCTTCTACTCACATTTTCATCAATACACTTTGGGTTCATAAACAAGTTCCCCCTGATCAATCTGTAGCTCTGGTAGATTTGATCATAGTCATGTTTGTTGAGTATTCATTATTTTCCTGGTTTTGTTCTCTATACGTGTAGATATCAGTGAAGTTGGCTATACCCCACTCTATAAGATAGTATTACTATCCGCTTTTTTAGTTAGTACAGTGAAAAACAAAGAACTTAACTTGCTCAAACCACAAATCTATTAGTGGAAATTGAGGAATTTGACTTACAAAGTACAATTGTAGAGTCTAACTCAACTAATATTTCATACTATAACATCATATAAACTGAATTAAGTCAATGTACTGGATCCTTACACATACATATCAGTTGATATCTTATCTGAATTTACCTTTTATCATTATTATTAGTCATTAATTATTCATTATTTGATTATCCATACAACACTGAATATTGGGGAAAATGACAGTCTTGGTGGAAAATAATTTAGAATACAAAAGTCTTTGGATAATATATTAAGCAATTTACATGTTACTCAGGAAAAGGACCACAAAGACACAAAAGTTGCCATCAACCTAGTTTAAAAATTTTGCCATCCCTGTTATGGCCTGTCATCCTATCATATGCTATTTATGTAGCTAAGCAATTGATTTAGTTACTGTATCAATTGTCAATTTATTTTCATTGCTTCTCAGCTCGAAATGAACTGCATCTTCTTCAACAGACTCAGAACCCCTAAGCTTATTCTTCCTTGAATACTTTCCCTTATTCTTAGGGTATCACATAGAGTTTTCTTACATCTTATACTTACTCTTTTATTACAATTAATAATTCTTATTTTCAACTTCCACTGTCAACTGATTATGTAATTCTCTTTCTTGAGTGGACCAGTACTATTTTGGTTACAGTTGCTGGTGATGTAGGTAATGTATGATAGGAGTCATGCCATGTTACCTAGCACATGGTCCCTCAGTAAAACAGGTTTGTTGATATACACATGACTCCAAACTTTACCAAATTATAGTTACATAATCTTTAGTTTGGTTTTATATGTAATCATTCCCTTAATATTTGAAAATGCTACCTCTGGCTCACAATTCAAGGATCTAGGATAAGAAGTTTAAAAGATAAAATATGAGTGATAAAAGCATCTCACAATAATCCATGATTTTCTAATTATGAGAAAATTTGGATAAACATCTTACCCAGAACCCTCAGGGAGTGCTTAGGAGTGGTATAATTATTTTCACTTCAGTATTGCTGCAAACTAATGAATGAACAAGTGAGGGTCATATATTCTTCTTCTCAATATACTATGTCAGATAGTAAAGAGTGCAGGAAAGGGTATTTTGAAATTCAGAAAGGCAGTCTTTCCTAAAGGTAGCTGTCTTTTTCACTTAAAAGAACACTCTTTTAATGAGTGAAGTATAGCAGCAGAGCACTCACTATGTGCTTCCTTCAGGGAATGTTTTCAATTTAATTAGTGTGTAGGATTATAGATTAGGAGACATTAAACTTAGTCTATCATCTCTTTTCAGTGGTGACAGTGACTTTCCCTGTCAGTCACATACTCTTTTGAGCTTCTTGGAGCTATAATTTGAGATAATGAATATTGCTGGTTTAGGAAATTCGTGGATTATCTCCCTTATGTCTTTGAAACACAGGAAAACTACATCAGATTGATAGAATAGTTTGCATCTAAACCTCCAGATATTAAGCTATAAGCCATGATGGTGTGGAATATGTGTCTCTCTCTCTCTCTCTCTCTCTATATATATATATATATATATATATTTAAACCCTCATTATTATAGTCATATATTATCCTTCATTTTATCTAACTTTTACTTTGTATAAATGCAGTTTTTTTTTTTAATTTGAGATACAATTTCTTCTAAAAGATCAAAATATAGCATAAATCTAGCATAGGGCTTTTCTCTAGTCTCCAGCTTGAGCGCATTCTCCCCCCTCCCCTTTTTTTTTACTTCTTTCTTTCTCCCTCCAACTTATGAATTCCTTTTTTAGAATTTTTTTAATTTTTATTTTTACAGTCATATTCTATTCCTTCAGCATGTTTACCCTTATTTGTGTGTGTGTGTGTGTGTGTGTGTGTGTGTGTGTGTGTGTATTCTTTTTCTTTCTTAAAAAATTTGGAAGGTAGTTTCTTCTAAGAGACCAAAATACACCCCAAATCAAGTGGGTGGCTCTGTTCTATTCACCAGTCTAATATATATATATATGTATTTTTTATTTCTTTTTACCCCTTTTCTTCTCCCCCTGGTTGGGGTCTCCTCTGATTTGGTTAGCATACATTTTCCTGGGGTCTTTGCCACCCTTTTAGTACTTTATTCTCATTCATATATTCTTACCTGGATAAAATGACAAGGCAGAAAAACTCCCCCCCCAAAAAAAGAACAAGAGACAGTTCCAATGGCTAGGGACCTAACCAATACAGACATTGATAATATGTCAGCTCTAGAGTTCAGAATGATGATTCTCAAGGTGCTAGTTGGGCTCAAAAAAGGCATGGAAGATATTAAAGAAATTTTGTCTGGAGAAATAAAATCCCTTTCTGTAGAAATAAAAGAACTAAAATCTAACAAAGATGAAATCAAAAAAGGAATTAATGAGGTGCCATCAAGAATGGAAGCTCTTACTGCTAGGATAAATGAGGCAGAAGAGAGAATTAGTGGTGTAGAAGACCAAATGACAGGGAATAACGAAGCTGCACAAAAGAAAGACAAGCAACTACTAGACCATGAGGGGAGAATTTGAGAGATAAGTGATACCATAAGATGAAACAGTATTAGAATAATTAGGATTCCAGAAGAAGAAAGAAGAACGAGACAGAGTGATAGAAGGTATATTGGAGTAAATTATAATAGAGAATTTCCCTAATATGGCAAAGGGAACGAACATCAAAATTTTGGAATGCACAGAGAACCCTCCTCAAAATCAATAAAAATAGTTCCACACCCAATCATCTAATACTAAATCTTGCTAGTCTTAGTGACAAAGAGAAAATCCTGAAGATAGCTTGGGACAAGAAGTCCCTAATATACAATGGTAGAAATATTAGACTGGAAGCAGACTTACCCACAGAGACCTGGCAGGCCAGAAAGAACTGGGATGATATATTCAGAGAACTAAGTAAAAAAAATATGCAACTAAGAGTACTATATCCAGATAGACTGTCGTTGAAAATAGAAGGAGAGATAAAAAGCTTCCAGGACAAACAAAAATTAAAAGAATTTGCAAACACCAAATCAGCCCTACAGGAAATATTGAAAGAGGTTCTCTAAACAAAGAGAGAGCCTAAAAGTAATAGATGAGAAAGGAACAGAGACAATCAATATGCTGTCCACAAGAAAATTATTTTAGACCCAAAGACACCTCCACATTTAAGCATGGCAAATTGTTTTCCACCCCCTCACTTTAAATCTGGAGGTGTCTTTGGGTCTAAAATAATTTTCTTGTGGACAGGATATTGATTTTTTTAAAATCCATTTTGATACCCTATTTCTTTTGATTGGAGCTTTTAGCCCATTTACATTCAGGGTAACTATTTAAAGATATGAATTTAATACCATTGTATTGCTTGTTAGGTGACCATTACTGTATATTGTCTTTGTTGCATGTTTTTCTCATTTAGTGCTCTGAATATATCATGCCAGATTTAAAGTGAGGGGGTGGAAAACAATTTATTATGCTAACGGACATTAAAAGAAAGCTGGGGCAGCAACCCTTATATCAGATAAATTAGATTTCAAGCCAAAAACTATAAGAGATGACTAAGACACTATCTCATACTCAAAGGGTCTGTCCAACAATAAGATCTAACATTCTAAATATCTATGCCCCTAACAAGGGAGCAGCCAACTATATAAATGAATTAATAAAAAAAATTAAAGAAAAAAATGGACAAAAATACAATAATAGTAGGAGACTTTAACACCCCAGGTTATCCAAGCAAATGATCAACAAGAAAAATAGAAAAGGATCCAAGAAAAAGATCAACAAAGAAATAAAGCGTTTAAATGACACATTGGGCCAGATGGGCATCACAGATATATGCAGAACATTCCATCCCAAAGCCACAGAATACACATTCTTCTCTAGTGCATATGGAACATGAATAGATTACATTATGGGTCACAAATCAGGTCTCAACTGGTACCAAAAGAATGGGATGATTCCCTGCATATTTTCAGACCACATGCTCTGAAGCTAGAACTGAATTACAAGAGGAAAATTGGTAAGAACTCAAATACATGGAGGCTAAAGAGCATCCTACTAAAGAATGAATGGGTCAACCAGGAAATTAAGAATAATTAAAAAAAATCATGGAAACGAAAATAAAAACACAACTGTTCAAAATCTGTGGAACACAGCAAAGGTGGTTCTGAGAGGAAAGTATATAGCCTTACAAGCCTTTCTCAAGAAACAAGAAAGGTCTCAAGTACACAACCTAATGATACCCCTAAAGGAGCTGGAAAAAGAACAGCAAAGAAAGCCTAAATCCAGCAGGAGAAGAGAAATCATGAAGATCAGAGCAGAAATCAATGAAATAGAAGCCAAAATAACAGTAGAACAAATCAACGAAACCAGGAGCTGGTTCTTTGAAAGAATTAATAAGATTGACAAACCCCTGGTCAGACCTACCAAAACGAAAAGAGAAAGAAGGACCCAAATAAATAAAATCATGAATGATTGCAGAGAGATCACAACCAACACCAAAAAAATACAAACTATTACAAGAACATACAATAAGCAACTATATGTCAGCAAATTTGACAATCTGGAAGAAATGGATGCATTCCTAGAGATATATAAATGACAAAAACTGAACCAGGAATAAATAGAAAAGTTGAACAGACCCATAACCAGTAAGGAGATCGAAACAGTCATCAGAAATCTCCCAACAAACAAGAGCCCAGGGCTAGAAGGCTTCCCAGGGGAATTCTACCAAACATTTAAAGAAGAATTAATACCTAGACTCCTGAAACTGTTCCAAAAAATAGAAATGGAAGGGAAACTTCTAAACTCATTTTATGAAGCCAGCATTACCTTGATCCTAAAACCAGACAAAGACCCCATCAAAAAAGAGAATTACAGACCGATATCTTTAATGAACACAGATGCAAAAATTCTCACCAAAATACTAGCCAATAGGATCCAACAGTACATTAAAAGGATTATTCACCACAGCTAAGTGAGATTTATTCCTGGGCTGCAAGGTTGGATCAACATAAGAAAATCAATCAATGTGACACAATACATTAATAAAAGAAAGAACAAGAGCCATATAATACTCTCAATAGATGCAGAAAAAGCATCTGACAATATAAGCATCCTTTCTTGATCAAAATTCTTCAACGTGTAGGGATAGAGGCTACATACCTCAATATCATCAAATCCATCTATAAAAAACGTACAGTGAATATCATTCTCATAGGGAAAAGCTGAGAGCTTTTCTGCTAAGATCAGGATCACAGTGGGGATGTCCACTATCACCACTCCTATTTAACATAATACTAGAAGTCCTAGTCTCAGCAATCAGTCAAAAAAAAAAAATTAAAGGCATCTGAATCAGCAAAGAAGAAGTCAAGCTCTCACTCTTTGCAGATGATATGATACTTTATGTGGGAAACCCAAAAGATTTCACTCCAAAACTGCTAGAATCGGGGGTATAGCTCAGTGGTAGAGCATTTGACTGCAAAACTGCTAGAACTTGTACAGGAATTCAGTAAAGTGTCAGGATATAAAATCCAAACAGAGAATTCAGTTGCATTTCTGTATTCCAACAACAAGAGAGAAGAAAGAAAAATTAAGGTGTCAATCCCATTTACAACTGCACTCCAAACAATAAGATACTTAGGAATAAACCTAACCAAAGTGGCAAAGAACCCATACTCAGAAAACTATAAAGTACTCATGAAAGAAATTGAGGAAGACACAAAGAAAAGGAAAAATGTTCCATGCTCATGGACTGGAAGAACAAATATTGTGAAAATGTCTATGCTACCTAAAGCAATCTACACATTTAATGCAATCCCTATCAAAATACCATCAATTTTTTTTCAAGGAAATGGAATAAATAATCCTAAAATTTATATGAAACCAGAAAAGACCCCAAATAACCAGAGGAATATTGAAAAAGAAAGCTAAAGTTGGTAGCATCACAATTCTAGACTTTGAGCTCTATTACAAAGCTGTAATCATCAAAACAGGATGGTACTGACACAAAAACAGACTCAAAGATCAATGGAGCATAATAGAGAGCCCATAAATAGACCCTCAACTCTATGGTCAACTAATCTTTGACAAAGCAGGAAAGAATGTCCAATGGAAAAATGACAGTCTCTTCAACAAATGGTGTTGGGAAAACTGGACAGCCACATGCAGAAGAATGAAACTGGACCATTTCCTTACAACACACAGAAAAATAGACTCAAATGGATGAAAGAACTCAATGTGAGAAAGGAATCCATCAAAATACTAGAGGAGAGTACAGGCAGCAACCTCTTCGATCTCAGCCACAGCAACTTCTTCCTAGAAACATTGCCAAAGGCAAGGGAAGCAAGGGCAAAAATGAACTATTGGGACTTCCTCAAGATCAAATGCTTTTACACAGCAAAAGAAAACAGTCAACAAAACCAAAAGACAATTGACGGAATGGAAGAAGATATTCACACATGTCATATCAGATAAATAACTAGAATCCACAATCTATAAAGAACTTCTCAAACTTAGCATCCAAAGAACAAATAATCCAATCAAGAATTGGACAGAGGACATGGAGAGACATTCCTATAAAGAAGACATCCAGATGGCCAACAGGCACATGAAAAAATGCTCAACATCACTTGGCATCAGGGAAATACAAATCAAAACCACAATGAGATACCACCTCATGCCAGTCAGAATGGCTAAAATTAACAAGTCAGGAAAGGACAGATGTCAGAGAGGGAAGGAGAGAAAGAAGAACACTTCTACATTCGTGGGAAGGCAAGCTGGTGCCACTTTGGAAAACAGCATGGAGGTTACTCAAAAAGTTGAAAATAGAGTTATCCTACAACCCAGTAATCACACTACTGGGTATTTACCTTAAAGATACAAATGTAGTGATCTGAAGGAGAACATGCACCCAAATGTTTATAGCAGCAATGTCCACAATAGCCAAACTATGAAAAGAATCTAGATGTCCATCAACAGATGAATGGATAAAGAGGTAGTACAATGGAATACTATGCCACCATCAAAAGAAAGTAAGTCTTGCCATTTGTAACAATGTGGATGGAACTAGAGTGTACCATGCTGAGCGAAATAAGTCAATCACAGAAAGACAATTATCGTATGATCTCCCTGATATAAGGAATTTGAGAGGCAAAGTGAGAGATTTGGGGAGTAAGGAAGGAAAAAAATGAAACAAGATGGGATTGGGCGGGTGACAAACCATAAGAGACTCTTAATCTCACAAAACACACTGAGGCTTGCTGGGGGGTGGGAGGTGTGGAGAGGGTGGTTGGGTTATGGACAATTGGGGAGAGATGTGAAATGTGTAAGTTATGTGAGGGTATGTGTAAGTTATGTGAGGGTATGTGAAATGTATAAGCTTGATGATTCAGAGACCTATACCCCTGGGGCAAATAATACATTATATGTTAATAAAAATAATTAATAAAAAATTTTCCAAATCATTGATCATCAGGGGAGTGTAAATCAAAACTACAATAAAATATTACCTCACACCTGTCAAAATGACTAAAATTAAAAACACAGGAAACAACAGACATTAGTTTAATATGCATAAAAAGGGGAACCTTCTTACACTATCAGTGGGGATGCTAACCAATATAGCCTCTGTGGAGAACAGTATGGAGGTTCCCCAAAAAGTTAAAAAAATAACTACCCTACAACCCAGCAATTGAACACTAGTAGGTATTTACCTGAAGGAAAGAATACTAGTTTGATGGGGCACATATATCTTGATGTTTATAATAGCATTATCAACAATAGCCAAATTATGGGAAGAGCCCAAATGTCCACTGACTGATGAATGGATAAAAAAGATGAGAGGTGTGTGTGTGCGTGTGCATGTGTGTGTGTGTGTGTGTGTATGATGTATTACTTAGCCATTAAAAAAAAAATGAGATCTATGCACGCTTACCATTTATAATGACGTGACTGGAACTAGAAGGTATTATGCTAAGCGAAATAAGTCAGAGAAAGAAATACCACATGACTTTACTCATATGTGGAATCTAAGAAACAAAAGAAATGAACATAGGGGAAGGAGAAAAAAGAGAGGAAGGCAAACTATAAAAGAGACTCTTCACTATAGGTGACAAAGTCGGGGTTGCTGGAGGGGAGATGGGCAGGGGATGGGCTGGATGGGTAATGGGGATTAAGGAGGGCTTTCCTTATGATGAGCACTGGGTATTGTCTTTAAGTGATGAATCACTAAATTCTCCTCCTGAAACTAATATTACGCTATATGTTAACTAACTGGAATTTAAATTAAAAACTTGAAACATAACAACAAAGAAAAATACAGGCTGTCTCTGTATACTACTATGAGATGGGGTCCAAAGTTTAGTATTATTTTAAAATCATTGTGGAAAAAAGTGTGTATAGTTAATATAATGTAAAAAAGGAAGTGTCTTAGTTCATTAGGGCTGCTATTAAAAAAACATAATGTTTAAGTGAATGTTTAAGTGAATGACTTAAACAACAAATAGTTATTGTTAAGTGAATGTTTAAGTGAATGACTTAAACAACAAATAGTTATTGCTCACAATTTAGAAGACTAGCAAGTCCAAGATCATGGTGTCTGCAGATTTGATGTCTGGTGAGAACCTGCTTGTGCTCTTGACAGTTGTTTTCTCACTGTAACCTCAGGTGACAAAAGGGAACTGGGGTCTCTTTTTTTTTTTTTTTTAAGATTTTATTTATTTATTTGACAGAGAGATCACAAGTAGGCAGAGAGGCAGGCAGAGAGAGAAGGAAGCAGGCTCCCTGATGAGCAGAGAGCCTGATGCAGGGCTTGATCCCAAGACCCTGGGATCATGACCTGAGCCGAAGTCAGAGGCTTAACCCACTGAGCCACCCAGGTGCCCCAGTATGATCTCTTTTATACAGACTAACCCCATTCATGAGGGATCCATTTTTCTGACCTAAGTGCCATCCAAAGACCTAGATTAGGTTTTCACATAAGAATTTTGAGGGGATACAAATATTCAGTGTGCTGCAGGGATGGGCCACCTACAATGCATATGTAAACACACATATTTATGCATTTTTACTTACATGATAAAAAAAGAAAAAAAAATGGAACAATAAACCATAATATTAGGGGTTAAATTATATACAGAGAGGGAGAAATTACTGTGGAAGTGTGTAGAGATAGAAACTAAATTTTTCTGAATATACTATTTTTATAGTTTTGCTTTTGAAACCAAGAAAATATTTTATATGAAAAAGGTTATCTTCAAAAACAAAAAGTAAACTAAAACAAATCAACTTAACTTCATATTGACTTGGCATACCACAGAGAAAAACTCTTTCAAGTGACTTTGAAATACAGTAATCTAACTGTACATCTTATGAATTAAGGACCAAGAGAACTGCAAAAATAACTTATGTTTTCAGAATTTGTATCATTAGTGACAGTTCTGTGATTATTATTCTGAGACAGTTTCATGTGCATTTTGAGGAAAGTAAATGGGTTATGGTGGTGTTATTGTGAACTAGGATTTTGACTGAAGGGAAAAGGAAAAACAGTTACAAGATCAATGAGAATAAGTAACCTCTGTAATACAGAATTTGCACTGAACATGTTAGAAGATACTCATAAGGTATTTTGTCTTTTATATTATGTCACATACACATCTATGTGTGCATGTGTGTATGTGTACTGATCAAACGCCCTACAGTTCCAATCATCTTGACTGTACTTATGACAGCTTTCTTCCTGAGCTGCCTTTTCTTAGAGCATTTACTTCAGAAAACTCAGTTGTAAATGCTATCTCTGTCCCTTTGACATGTAAATATCCCAGCTTCTTAATAGTTTTACAACACTGGGGTGTCTCTGAGGACCTGGTAGCCATCCATTTGAAATGTAATCTTCAAGGAAAGTCCCCCATCTCTCAGTCTCTGTGGAGAACAACTTTGATAAGCATGCTTTAGCAAAAAAGATATCCTAGTGACATTGACCAACCGATGCAATATCCTCCATTTTCCTACTAGCTCACCCCTTGTTTTTTTATTCATCAGAGATTTGTGTTTTACCTCTCTCCTAGTATTGCAATAGTTCTGAGTAAAGTCTTTTGCCTGTTTAATTTCTGTAACTTCTCTTTGGCCACACATACACATGCATGTACACACACACTACATACAAAAATTTCATTTCAAATATTTTATTTCCTATTTCTAAAATGCTTAGAAAAAATGCCCAGTCTGATAGCAACGAGTAATTCTAATATGCATATTATAGTTCTAAATATCATTTTCACAGGGAAAAAAAGGAACAGAGAGACCCCTGGAGAAATGGCATGTAACAAGCAAGTACCACAGAGAAAAGTAGCTAGTAAAGACACAAATGATGCCAAAGTCTCAGGAGCCAACTTGATGTGACCACCCCATGGACCAACAGTGAAACAATTTAAGCATTTAAGAGTATTTGGTTAAGACACAGCTAATATGTGTAATTTAAGAATCCATCATGTATTCAAATCCAAAAACAAACAGGAAAAGCAAACAAAACAAGAAAAATGAAAGCTTTCTTTGGTCACATTTGGTGAAAGCTATGGAAACAGCTCATTATTTTAGAAACTGGAAAATAATAGGAAATAGGTATATATGATTTTTTAAAGAGATTTTATTTATTTGACAGAGATAGATACAGCAAGAAAGGGAACACAATCAAGGGTCTGGGAGAGAGAGAAGCAGGCTTCCCACTGAATAGGGAGCCTGATACAGGGCTTGATCCCAGGACTCTGGGATTATAGCACGAGCTGAAGACAAACACTTAATGACTGAGCCACCCAGGCACCCCGATCTTTCTATCATCTCTGCCTCCCTTTCTCTCTCTGTCTTTGTTCATATATGTGTATATCCCGGCTTAATAATTGATAAAGAAATGGGACAATTAAAATAGTACCATATTACAGGGCACCTGGGTGGCTCAGTCAGTTAAATGGCAGACTTGACATCGGCTCAGATTATGATCGTAACGTCCTGAGATTGAGCCCTGCGTCAAGCTCTGCACTGGATGTGGGGCCTGCTTAAGATTCTCTCTCTCTCTCCCTCTTTCTGCCCATCCTGCACCTCTCTATCTAAAAAGAAAAAAAAAAATTGTATCATTTCGCAGCCTGTAATGAATTAATAATCAATGTTTCCTAAAATAATAAGAGATGGCATTGAAGAATTCTCTAATAAAAAGTATAAACATCAGTACATCAAAATTGGCTTTCAGAATGGCCAAGTGAGGCTCTTGGTGAACTACTATCCCACAAAAATAACAAAAATACTGAAAAATCACTAAAATCAACCGTTTCAGAACTTGGGAATTTAACCAAATCCACAGAATAAACTGAAAGGTGTTTATCCAAAAGAAACGACTGAATCTTGGTAAGATAGCTGTGTCATGGCATTTCAACTTGTGACTACTTCTCGTACTTTCCCTCTTTAGCTCTTTGTCACAGTAGCTATGAAAATCAGCAGACTCACAGCCAAATGAGAGGATTAACCTCTTTCAGAGCTCCATTAAAAGCTACATCCCCAGACTGCAATGAATATTTTGTCCAAACTAGCAACAACCTGGAAAATCTCCATTCTCAAGGTGTTGTGGCTATTTGATATGACTCAGCTACCAATTCAGTGAAA